>NW_019641682.1:211594-465452 GCF_000599845.2 Trichogramma pretiosum
TTATCTAACTTATAAAAAAGAGATGGACCTAAAAGTGAAGCCAATCTATTCGGCCTCTGATTGGTCGACTGACTTTTGACTCGAGTCGAAACGTAATAAAGTGACATCTACGGTCATAATAGCAACTTTTTCGAAACTGACTGAAAGATGTACGCGCGCGAAGCGCGCCTGAAAGTTGCTAACCTCAAAACACAAATAAAAAAATTGATACGCGCGGAGCGCGTCTTAAACGTCTAGTATGCTTATAAGTGTGATGAGGTGTGGTACATAGCCGCTGCGAGTATCGTACTTATAAGCATATGCACACAAAGAGAGGGGTCTAGAGACTGTTGATTCACCATTTATTTACTTAAAACTTAAATATATTGCGAGTATTCGAAAAAACTCCATTACTCGAAAACTCGAGTACCCGAAAAAACTCGAGTACTCAAAAAATCGAGTACTCGACTCGAACTCAAGAAAAAAACTCGAACTTGACGAGTCGAGTTTTTTTGAGTACTCGCACAGCCCTATTTATTACTTTGCGTAAAAATACATACTTTATTTTTAATGCAAAAACGATCACAGAGAATGAAAATTTAAGTCTAAACATTTAGATCGAAAATTAGCGTTTCGAAACTGATTAATTTTTGCATCAAATTAACAATGAATTTTTGAATTTCAATCATAATTGAATCGAATCTCCGCCACTAGATGGCGTATACTTTTATCTGTAAATCTGCAAGTGACAAAGTAAAAGTAATTGTACAAGTCAAAGCACGAATTAAGTAACACTGATTATGTTTTAAAATTAACTGTACAATTAGTCACGTTAATTCTACAAATAAGTATATACTATGTAATGCCGAAACTGGCATTATCTGTTGGGCCGCCCTGACGAACCATCGTCGACTTGCCGAGTGTATAGTTAGTTATAAGAATCGTTATTAAAAATTGTATTTTGAATATGATTTCATGTGAGCGCCAAGTGTGAAAGAATAGAACGTAAACAAGCGTATACGTTGACATACGAGAGCGTACAGATGAATAGGAGAAAGGAGTCGAAGATTTGCCTTGAGAGCGAACGGAGCTCGAGTGTGAGAGTTGAGCGCGACATCCTGGGGGATGTCTAGGTCGGATTGACGAGTACCGCGCGGGCTAGTAAGATCCTACGTGGCCAGAGTAAAGAGTGCGAGTGTCGGTACGAGTCGATCCGAGTGCGCGAGAGAGAACCAGCGGATCCAACGGCCGAGCAGACCACAAGGACAACCAAGGGTGGATCTGGACCAGGAGAAGATCTCGACATCGTGTGGTGAGTCGGGCGGCCCAGTTCTTAGTCGTTGTATTTGTGAGTCGTACGCGCCGACGCGCCCACCAGGGCTACGATCGTCGCGTCTGCCGTCGACCGGGTATTCGGGTACTCTCTGAGGCCGTGTATATTGTTTGTTTTATACGAATAAACCTGGTAGTTGTTATTGTTATATGGAGTGTTTGATTCTTGATGGATGTGTGAGTATAAAGAGCTTTCCTTGTTTGATTCTTGATGGATGTGTGAGTATAAAGAGCTTTCCTTTCCCGTATTGCATGCATCCTACAGGTAGACCCCGAACGCGCAGAACGGATCCACAGAGCCAAGGGACACACGTAACCGACGAAGTGCGTCGGGGTGAGATAATAGGTTACAACTAACTTTCAAGCATTTTGTGCATTGATGAAGTTGAATTCATCCGAATGAAGGGAAAAATTACCCTCTCCTTTTTTTACATTAATTTCAATTTGTGTATTTTAACAAGGTACTCAATTAATTTCAAATACGTTGGCTCGAAATAGATATGTTCGTTCGCACGAATAATACGTTTGTAATTGTCAGTCGAGCGGGCGAATGGTATACGAATCTCAAGCTTTCGGCACCCTCGCCCGTCGAATTTAAAAACCAGGTAAACTCATATATACAGCCATTTAGCGCGCTGCCACATCCGCACACGCTTTGTGTTGTGCCGTTCGTTTCTCGCCGGATGTAACTTTATACACATTTCTGCGGGCGGTGTATACGAGAGAGTGAATGAGAGAGTGTCGACGTAAATTATGTACCTGTGCGATAAGAGGGAGAGAAACGTATATCGCGAAGACCGATTGCACTCGACGAAAACTTAATAAATTTGTGGGAATTATCTAGAAATATGTTCTTCGTGTCCCGACGAACGATTCGAGCCATTTTTCAAGACTTTATAACTTTTCGTACGTGAACCAGAAATACTTCAACTCACTCGTGGATGCTTTTTTGCAATAGATGATAAAATAACGATGTAAACAATTATTTTTAAATTTCGGTTGTTATGTTTTTTGATTAATTAATGGTAATGTTTGAAAGTGATTCTTCGGGTGGGCTACGCGTAATTTAACTCATTACGGACAGCGCTCATTTTCATATAATATAGGTGTAATTTCGACATATTCACTTGTTATAAAGGATACATTTAATTTAAAAAATCGCTGCATTAAGACCTGCGATTTTTTCGTAGCAGAGATGCTCAATGTTAATAATAGTCTAATTACCAAAACATAATGTTTGACAAACAGTTTACACCCCAGGTGGTAAATATAAATAAAAACACAATATTAAAAGATTTTATTAAAAATGATTAAGTTAAAAATTACAAAAATAGTGCGAAGTTTTGGTGAAACATGTCTACCTTCTTTAATTTTTAATTTTTAAGTTATTAATTTTTAATAAAATTGACTGAATAAATTCACGGATTTTCCCCAATCATAGAGCTTTTATTTGAATTTTTTTTTGTTACAATTATGTTTCAAACGTTCTAAAACGGCAATTTAATAGTTTCAAAAAATTTAGTTTAGCTTTCGACTACTTAAATATCATAACACAACTTTAAGCCTCCGCCGCTAGGTGGCGAGTATCCTTTTATCCGTAAATCTGCAAGTGGCAAAATCAAAATAATTGTATAAGTCGGTTGCAAATTTTTCAAGGCCCGCACTAAATTCCTTTTTCCTTGGTCTACTGAAACTTTCATAGTTCGGTCGCACTTTTTGGGTAACACGAAGTGAGGTTGACGAACGAATAAGTAACCAAAATATTTCCTAATTTTTTCAATTCGCACCAAAGTAATTTTTCCTCGATACATTTCGCAGTTTTGTTAATTATTCATGGGTTAAAAAGCGTCGACAGACTTGCCGCATGATACTCGCCCAGTAGTAGCATTACCTGCACTAATACATTTCACTTCGCATATACGTAAATACACACACGTATATAGATCAGCTAGGATAGACCGCCGACTCTGTACGACGTAAATGTAACGTGCAGCGTGTCTATCATGCGAACCGAGCGCAAGACTCGCAAGAATAAGGGTTTCCGGGAAGAAATTGCTCTCGCATGTCCACCCCTCATCAGTGTGTGGCATGCGTGTGCATGTTTCGAGCGCCGTGTATACGTATACGAGAATACACAGAGAGACCCACCCACCCACGCTCTCTGGCACTTACTTATGTGCATTGCAAAGCTCGAGGAGTGTGCTGTGCCGCCATTTTCAGTAATACGTGTCCGACACACACTTCTGTATTATATATGTGTGTGTGTGTGCACTCGCGCTACTGTGCAACGGCAGCGGCGGCACATAGCAGCCGTCTCTCTCTCTCTCTCATTCCGGCAAATTTGATTCCTATCTGCGACTTTCATTCGCCGTACGATAATGTAATGTAACTTTGGGCGCTTATAATGCAGCTCCGATTATACTTTGGGTGAAACGAAAAAAAAATTTCTAATTCAAAATTAAACGCATTACGCGTCGAAAATAATTACAAAATCGACGCCCAGAGAGCCTATACCTCATTGTGTCTGAATTTAGAAGCACGAGCTACACATGTGTGATACGGACTTTTGTGCGACCGGAATGTGTCAGCTCTCCGCGGCTGCCGCCTCGCGCGAGCAAGAAGAGGTGGAGTCGGGCTTAACGAATGAAGGCCTTCCTCAGCTATATTTCGAGCTCTACACTCGCGCATGTGTGTGTGCGCAAATTATACACTCGCGTCGTCGTCATCGCACTCGGCGCGCAAAAAAATTCTGCGACTCTGCGATATATATACGCACACGGAGTGGGAGACGATAAAGGCCTTACTCTCGAGTGTACGTATGTGCACGAGCCGAAGAAAGAGAGGTAGAGACAGAAACAGCAAAAAAAAAAAAAAAGAGAGAAAAAGAGGGACAGAGAATTTGCGCGCACGACGAACGAATCGGCTCATGCGATTTGTTGCTGTGTATGGTACATTTTCAAGGCGCATGGCGTGGCATCGGGTAATTGAATGTGAATTGTATGGCACACGCGCGCGTGTTGCAGTGGTATAGAGTAGCTACTGTGGGCTAACTCAGGTTGTTGGGTGTAGCGCCTTTATTTTTTTTTCTTATCAGAGACCTTGTTGCAGAAAACAAAATGGAATTTAGAAGCTTACTTATTTTCAACTATTATACGTTAAAGTCGCTTACTTTACGACATGTTATAGTTAATTTCGTCGTCGATGCAAATAATCGTCGTGAAAAAAAAATCGTTAGGGACTTCTGCGAGCTTCCGGATGCATATATAAAACATTTATGTACCCACGAGAGCTCTAATTGATTATAAGCCGCTGTGGAGAAATTTACAATTACGTTAACTTCGGTTCTGTATAATAATTGTGGATATTCATCTTTTTTGCCGCAGACTTGCTCCCATTAAATTTTATTCAAATATTTTATGCCCCAGTAATTACTTTTCCTACGTGAAAGAAACGTTTTAGAAATAAATCACTCCGCGCGCGCCACACACACATACACACACACGCAGTGGCCCCTTGTCAACTTTCATTTTAGACCCGATGATTTAGACGTTGGTAAGGTATAAAAAAAGGAAAGAAAAATCTCTGTATACAGAAAAGCAAAATGATATTCAACAGCAGCAGCGGAGAAAATAATCGCAGATAGGAAATTCTTCGATCCGCAGCAATGTAAACAACAACCGGCCAAGAAAAAACAGCAGCAACAAAGGAAAGTCCACGAGTATTATAAATGTACGCTTCTCTCGGTACGAGTCTCTCTTTCTCTCTCTCTCTCTCTCTCTGAGTGATGAGAAATAATTCGTCGTTTTTCATCCGCCAGCCCAGAGAAAATAAAGGAGTTAATACACGATACGAGAAGAAGAGAGAGAGAAACGAAGAAGACGCGAAGTACACACACACAAATACTGAATATAAGAAAACCTTCGTGTGTGTGTGTATGAGAAAATGTTCTCTTCTCGGTCGCGCAGAAGTAGCATTATCCTGATGGTCATATCCTTCCGCGCTGCGCCTCGCTAAAACGCCCGGCCGTCTAATGACGCTTTTTAGCCGGCTCTTCGCTGTGTGCTGTGTGCCGTGCGAGCGAGTAAGTGATCGCGCGTCTATATATACGCTTGGGCTAGCTTCTTTTGCACTTGACGCTCGAAGAAATTATCCACTGATAAGGACACTTCCTTACAGCCACTCGCGTATATAAAAAGAGGAGGAGGAGGGGGAGGGAAGAGAGAAAGACTCTTAACGATGATAGCAAAAGCTTTTGCAGCATCTATGTGTATTTATAAGCAAAACCTCTTTTTACTTCGAAGTTTTTCCTATACATGAGCTTGTGTACTTATTCGTTGAACTATTTATGCGCCGCGACAGATGATTCAGCCCTATGGGCTCGAGAGACAATGGATATCGTGCATTTGCGTGCACGGAGAAAAGATGGTATTGAAAAGTGACAATGATAATTAAATTAAATTTATTTAGTGATGAAACATTGTTTTCAAAAAAAGTTATAGTAGATCTATTCTCAGTATACACAAAAAAAAATCGGGGCCTGGCCAACCGCACACTCGTCCCTCTCTCTCTCTCTCTCTCTCTCTCTCTCTCTCTCTCTCTTTCTCTCAGGCTCCGCAGCTCTTTTGGAGATTGCACAGAGCCACATAGCTAGCTAGCCAGCTAGAGCTGCTCGATGTGCAGTGCAACAGTGAAAACGGGCGGTGCGCGCGGGCGAGGGCGTTAATCGATAGATAGATTCGCCGCGTAGACCCGCGCGCGCGCACGTTCGGTTCGCCTCCGGTCTATCTTTCTCTCTCTCTCTCGCTCTCTCGTTCTCTAGGTATCTATAGAGAGAGAGAGAGAGAGAGAGAGAGACTGAAGCTGCTCTGCTGCGCTGCGCGCGGAATATGCAATTAATATGGCAGCCTTTATTTCCACGCGGTCGCGCGTACGCTCCGCTTATCCGTTTCGACGCTGCGACTATGGTACGACGTACGTGTGGCACTATGCACTAAACTCGCGCTATTTGCACACACATACACACACATAACGGCGCGCGCGGCGATATATATGCAATAGTATAGTAGCTCTTGTAGATACATGATTATGCTACGCATGGCCCGACGTACCTATCTATATACACTCTCGGGACATGGCAACAAAGCAGCAACCAGCTCTAAGCCGTTAAAACGTCCAGAGGAACGGTGGTAAGTATGCGTAGTGCAGCACGAGTGCTACACACACGTAGAACTATTTTATCTATCTATATACATGGCGAAGCAGCGAATCTGCTCGGCCATTTGTATAGATGAAGCTCGAATCCGTAGTAGCAGCAGTACTGCGCAAAGCTCCGGCTGTGGTCTCGATCGAAGAAGCTTCGAGCGAGTATAGCAGTAGCTGGGGAAGCTTTTCGTCGCCGCTGCCACGCCGCATCCGATTTGCGTGCGGATGCGTATACATGCGCGACTGCAATCTACGATATATATATAAAGCTGACGCCGAGCGCAGCTTGTTATTGTTGCCGCCGTTGTTATTTCATGCTGCTGCTGCTGCTTCGTCGTCGTATAATGCTCATACGATGGTCCACCTTTGTTTCTCTCGCTCTTCGTTATACATAGACACGCGGGCGCAGGCAGAGATGACTTCGTCGGCGCGCGGCTTTGTTTTCCAAAGCGGAGCAGCGATATCCCCGAACGTGATTTGGCCCGATTGAGATTCAAGGATGCGTTCAGCTTTAATCAATTGCCCTCGTACTCTCTCGCTCTCTGTCATATATTGACGCCTATGCGATGTATGATGTGTACTTATGGCCAAACGTAAATACAATCACGATATGAACTTGCAAATCCGTGCGAGCGATCGATCGTGCAGTCGTAAAATCGTAATCCTTATTAACGGTATATTTTTATATTTTACAGGTACACCTACCAAGTGGTCCCGATGGAAACTGAATAGAGAAAAAAACTAAGAAATGCATAAACCCTCGATTTATCCCATCACACCGAGGCTTCTGCTCTCTTGCCCATCATGATAATCGTATACAGCCATGGATTCGAGCGTCGTCGTCGTTGTTGTCGTCGCCGTGATCGTCGTATATATATGCATTACCTCCCCATAATAGACGCATCGAGGGAGAGGCAGAGCGAGAGTAGCGAGAGAAAGAGAGACCTCAATAATCGGATATGACGCGCGAAAGAGAGTGTCGGGCCATTGTAACTAATATTAATTACTTGAGACAATGGAATCTCATTGAACTCGATCGTCAAACTATTATATTGTGTTGTGCGCTGCAGTACAGGCGCTAGTGAGAGAGAGAGAGAGAGAGAGAGAGAGAGAGAGAGAGAGGCTCTCGAGAAGGAATATAGCAGTAGTGTTGTGTTGTTGTGTTATAATATGGAAGAGGAGGTGGAGGAGGAGCCTCCAGCCGTATCTTATTGAATATATAATTTGACTAGTATAGGCTTCGCGAAATATAAACTCGCCGATGGTGGAGAGAACGTCGCGAGATATCAATTAATTTTCGAACATCGTACGTAAATCGTATGGATGTTTGGACACTAAAAATACCCTTATTTTTGTGCAAAAATCAAATTAATTGCGAGCAATACAACTTTTTCCAGATACATATATCGGGAGCAAAAAAATCCTCGCAACGAAGAGAAACGAAGAAGAAAAAACAAAGGGTAAAAAAAGGGCTCTTACACACGGACATTCTCGAGGCAGATGGTCAACGGACTGTGTGTGTTGCGCGCGGCACACACCTCTCGCGTTGCAACGCCTCTTATGTTTCACAATTTTCATTCATCGTACGGTTCGTACGTATATACACATATAGTACCTCTCTACCTGTCGATTAAAATCGAAGCCTCGATAGTGCCCGGCTACACGACTCGGCGAGTTGAGGTAAAAAAAAATAATAATAATAAAACATAAAACGTACAGTCAATTTAATATTCGCGGAAATGAGACTCCGACGAAGTAAGTGAGTATATCCAAACGGTTATTGCCGCGCTGTGTGTCTCGAGGATGCATACACGCGGCACAAAAAAAGACTCTCATTACCGAGTATGACAAGTATAATACGAGGAACGATATGATCGGATTATATAAAAAACGTTTTATTTGCCATTCAAAAATGTATTCGCGCTGCAGGATTGATTGATTAGAGCCAATCGGAAATTTCATATGAAACACAGAGAAAAAAGATTGAACCAGATGGAGAGCGACAGTCGACAGTCGTATTATTAATATATAAACTCGCACGATATAATAAACATGTGTGTGCAGTGTATAATATATTAGTAGTAGATAGTTAGAGTCCGTGCGTATGTGTGTGTGTGTGTGTGTGTGTGTGTGTGTGTGTGTGTGTTTCGCTCGTAAAATTGGCATTGCCGCTGCCGCCTGTAGCATATAACATCGAGAATGAGGGTGACACACGATCTACCCTGATGGAATAAAATCGCGAGCAGCGCGAGTGTCGTTGCCCACCTGTATATATATGCATCGATGCATACACCACCACCACCACCACCACATACATACGTGAAATCGACGGCCCGCATATATGCGTGTACGTATGGTACGCGTGCAAACGTTTACGCAGCGGTATTATACAGGTTGAATATGTGCTGCAACGCAAATAGCATCGGTCGATCGAGGCAGGCAGTCAACAAAGGCTTGCCTGCTGCTGCTGCAATGTCACGCGGCTCTTCTTCCATGCCCGTGTGGGTCTCGCTTTCCCTTTGTGTTGTGTCGTTGTCGTTGCTGCTGCTGCTCGAAATATTATGTGACATTCGCAGCCGAAATTTCGGTCTCGATTGCCCCGTGTGCTGCATATTCAAATATAAATACGTACACGGTGACGATCGTGTACGTACGATGATGATGAATTCGATCGGCTTCTTTTTCGCGACGACGATCGTCAGCCACGTGTACATATTTATATTCTTTTTATCCTCGTGGATCTCGGCCCACACACGCAGAGGCTCGCAGGAGAGTATATTTGAAAATCGATCCCGCGCAATGACGTCTGCGAATTATTTTTCGCAAAATTATTGCAATGACTGCAATTTTCTTTCGTGCATATATAAATTTATAAATCGATCGTGTACGATGGGGTAGATGATTTATGATTTTTTTTTCTTTTTGTAATCCCACAACATTTCAGAAGTTATTTTTTTAATATTTATATACGCTCCAAGTATAATCCTCGCACGAGAATGCGAATATAAATAATTGTACGTATATTTCACGATCGGTCAGTGATTCCGAAACTCGCGCGAGTTTATATGCACGTACGTACGTACGGCTGAATGTGATGATTTCCTTGCATGACGAAGGCGGCAACTGGCCCATAACTTGTTTTTTGCGGCTGTGGCTGTGCTACCACCGCGCGCCGTATTACAAAATATCGTGCCGCGTTTAGCATATAAAGTGCAACGATTAACTCGGATTTTTCCACGGCCGAGTAGTCTGATGAGATATTATCTTTGACTCGACACTTTATATGGATGTAAGTGGAAAAGAAAATCTACTCGCATTACTTACTCCAGCTCTGCCTCTGCTTCTCCGACCGAACGATTGCGCCTTTTGTTTTTTTTGTCAACTTTTTATGATGACGATGATGATGATGCTCGGGCGAGGGGGTACTTTTTTTTCTTCCTCGTTGAAACTCCAGATAAATGCTATATACACAAATATATGTATACGTTGAACAAAACTCAATTACTTCCAGCGTTGTACCTTTCTTTCTTTTTTTAAATTAAAAATCCATTTTTACTCGATCAGATATACTGAAATAATTTGATATCCAAACTATCTAATTAAAAGTGCAAATGTAATTCAATTTTTTACTGTAATACAGGAATAATTTTATGCACGCACTTGAATAATTCAATTTTTATGTACATTCAGCTTATTTTGGTAAACCTTCGCGTAAAGTCGCTAGTTTTATACAAATTTTTGCGGTATCGATAAATAAATTTCTACCATTTTAAAACTTCGTATACAATGATTATTGCATAGAAAGGTTAAATATTTTTTCAACAGCGGAGAGGTGAATCTATTTTTCGCGTAAAACCGTATTTTTTCGCAACACGCGTTACCCGAGATCAAGATAAAATGTTGTTTTTTTCTCCAATGAAAAAAAAGGTATTCTTCCCCTTTGTGTATTCCTTTTTATCTCCAATTATTAAGAGTATCATATTACTTTACATTATTTGACTGAAAGTTCGCGTATACTGTAATAAAAAAGGGCAAGCTACGCTCTTAACCGATACATATATATTTATACATGAAATTATACATTAATAGGGCCCGAGCGATCATTTTGATTTGACCTCGCCGAAAGGAAACTCAATTAAATTCAAACATTTTGCACGTTACCATCCCATATAACCACGCGCTGCCCTATACTTCGATTCCTTTTCATTATCCGCATTTCGAGAATACGTTTTTGAGAGATTGTATTATATTACATTCGCAAAAAGTGTCCGTTAATAGGTTTTTATTAGTTCAAATAGTCTATAATCGATACCATTTATAAAACATTTAATTTTCATAAACGTTTAATTAGCGAGTCTGCGCAAAAGTACATAATACATGTGCATTATGTATAATAATAATCTGATAATTGGAGAAGTCTTATTAATAATGGGAAATATTTTATTGAGACAAAAGTAATTTTTATCATAACGTTTCTAACAATGGTAATTGTATGGTAAGAAATACATTGCTGTATAAAAATGCGTTAATGAACTAGCTGTAAAAATGGTGACAGGCCACGATATGCGTCACGAGCCAAGAGTATTTTAGCGACATCTTATTGCTCGTGAAACTGCTGAATATGAGAAAGGAGCTGTGTAACCCCGTTGCTTTCCTCTGACCTCTCCAACAGCCAAAGATGCTAATTTTATCTCCGAGAGAAACCCAAAGAATCGAGTAAATTAAAGCTTCGAGGTACTAATGATTGATTGAATTTGTTGCTTCTTTTGTCTAAGAGAGGTAGAGCTCAGTTTTAAGGGTTTCCTTTCATTACTTCACAATATGAACTTATTTGTACAAACTCTTCGTGATAAAACTTGCATCTGTACATATTTTTGATGCGGTAACAATAACATGAAGAGGCGAGGGACGATGACCGTATCGAAGTTTGCAAAGTCAGCGAATTTTCTAGTCGAACGGTTCGCGTAATTACAACAACCTTGTGGATTTGTGTCGTGACAGATGATTATGTATGCTGCATCATTACAGTACATGTTTGGTCAAACTATCGATTGAGACTAACTATACAGCAAATCGAGAATAGAAATAGTAAAATTTTTACTTTGTACAAAATCAATGTATTGATGTTATATGAAAATTTAAGCTAGACTTGAAAAACTTTCTCTTTTTATTGATGGAAGAATTTTAACATATTTTCGATGAGCGATTGAGTTAGCTCAGTTGAGGCACCGGAACAGAATTTAGTTTTAACGAAACGAAATCCTGAGTAAAACTATAAATCATGATTTTTTGCACGCATTAAAAATCAAATTTGCCTATAATCTATTTTAATGCATGTACTATTTTCCATTTTTCAATAAGTTTAGTAAACATATAATAATTGGCTCTCGCGATCTTTCCCATGCTGTTTTTTCTTACTCATTCTCGTGGATTCGTTTAATCCTCCGCAAAGATTTTAATTTTTCAATTTTGGTACTTGATTTCTGATAGAAATGTACGAAATGAATATAATATAAGACCATTTAATAAATATCACACTTTAAACAATCTGAAAATAGCAAATTTAATTATTTCATAAAATTTTGATTAGTTTTCAATCACTTTAAATGCGATAATATTTTAAGCTTCCACCACTAGATGGCGAGAACCTATAAATCTGTAAATCTACAAGTGACAAAGTAAAAGGAATTGTATAAGTTTAATGGCTATTATGAAGTCTATATTCTGGCTAATGCTTCGTTTCATCGAATACGATAGAAAAAAACTGGATGTATAAATATGTAAGTGTTCCAAGGGATGGCTTTGATTGCACGTTTTCAAGAAGAAACGCATTTCCATGAGGTCACTGGAGAAAAAATAGAACTTATCACAATTTCCATATAAGAAAAATTGGTACCATAAAAACCTAAAACTTTATAAAAATTACTTTTTTGTAATTTTGGATCTGCATGAAGTTCATAGTAAATCATTTATGTTATCAAGCTCTCCTTGACAAGACATTCAATAAATAAATTATAATCTTCATTCGTTTCCCGTTTAAGTACGTATTTTCAAACCAAACATTTTCATTGATCATAATCATCATATCAAGGCATTCAGTCTCGTAATTTTTCTTTTTTTTTGCGAGACACTCTCGATTCGACCGAGAAACGACCATATATATATATATACGTATCATATGAATGTATATACGTTATAAGGTAAATATATGACGATGAGTAAGTGAGTGCAAGCCGATGCATTAAAGGCCTCCTCTTCTTCATCTTCGTCTTCTCTTCTCTTTCAGAACTAAGTAGATTCGAATTTTGATACGGATGATCGGTCTGAATACAAATTACTCGCACACAAGCTTCTCTTCTCTCTCATTCCGCTCTTTCCGTGCTCTCGGTTTGCGCCGATAGACGGTGGTGTGTTGAGCTGCTGCTGCCTGCGCGGAGGGAGCGAAGAGAGCCAAGGGGAGGTAATCATACGGTGGCTACGCTCACCAGTTCTTATTCTGGCTGCGCGCGCGGCTGTGTATGAACAAAAAATCGGACCGTTTTCTCTCTCTCTCTCGCTCACTCTCTTATCCGTCTGCGAATTACTTCTCTCCACATATATAATATATATATGAAATGCAACGGGCACGCAATATCGATGCATCGCGAACGTGCGTGTACGCGTCATTGAGTTGTGTGATTCTTCTCTTTATCGTGAATTTTTTTTTTCGAGTATGCTAAAAATACTTCGAGATTGCAATATTCGATCAATTTTCCAGGATTATTAGGCACCGAGTGTGCTGACGAGAGTTCGTACTGCTTATATCAATGCGTCTATTTTACATGCACGTAAGTGTAGAGGGCGAGATGAGGATCGCTCGATTTTTCAGCTGCGCAAGTTTTTTCTGCAATTTTTAGATATTTATAAACGCTCAACATTCATAATGACCTAATGAATTGAAAAACAGGCATTAAAAATATTATAAAATATATGCCATTAATTGGCCTGCTTTTGGCAATTTTTTCATTACAACTGTTTTAAAAATAGTACGAGCATTTCCAACAGTCTAAAATGACAATTGGACTGTTTTCAAAAATTTAGACCAGTTTTCAACCACTTCAAGATATCATAATACCACTTCAAGCCTCCATCACTAGATCGCCAGCACCTTTATCTGCAAATCTACAAGCAGCTATGTAAAATAATTATATATAAAGTTAACATAAGATTAATAATTGGGAGAAAGGTATTGCTGTCGTCGTTTCGCCATAAATCAAATGATATTTGCATCAATAATATGCTGTCTCGGTGACAAAAAGATGTTCCTCGTTTATTATTGATAAAATATTTAATTCGACGAACGTAAGTCCAAGTTTTTGAAAAAATAATGAATAACTTCTTTATTTTTCTGCCCATTTAGTAGCGCAAAGTTAAAGCCAACCTATACCACAAGATGGCGAGTATCTTTATCTGCAAATCTGCAAGTGACTGCAGTCAAAATAACTATATAAGTCAGAGCATCGTTTATGAAAAGTACACGCCAATCCGAATTTTTTTTGGTAATAGATTAAACGTGATTATAAATTCATATCTAATAACAAGCAATAACAACAATGTTATCAAATTAAACAAATTTAATTTAATTTGCAGCTTACATCTCAAATGAAGTAAATTCAAAATAACTATTAAAAATTTGTTTGAATAGTAATTTGCAGCTGCATTTCATGTAGTCAAAAATTGTTAGTACATGTTTACTTCTATTGGCCCTTTCATTTTTACCCGGGTTTCTTATACTCAGTGTTTGCACTTTTCGAAATGAAACGATTGTGATTGCCTACTTTTGCGTAACAATTTTTCAAAGACGTTCACTCCGATAAGCTCTTTTGCATCAAAAAGAAGACAAAATAAATCCCAAAATCTCAAACTCGTAATTACCAAAAAATTGGCAAGCTCAAATCGTATAATTACTCGTTGAAACGTAAAAATTCGATCGGATCTGCGGTAAAACGATCGAATTGATTACCGAAAGAGGAGAAAAGGCGACGGCGGTGTCGAGGTAAGCCACGCACGCGCATCGTGTACGTGTGCACCGTCGAGTACGAGGCAGAAATGCACATTGGATACATAAATAATTAATAGTAGCCTGGAGAGTGCTGCAAGAGAGAGAGAGAGAGAAAGAACGAAAAGAGGGAATAAAAGAAAAGAGGCGAGTCGTCCTGCAGTTGCGAAGCTCCGCCCAGTGTAAAAGTCAGGCCCCACCTTGCCCATAAGCTGTGTGCCATACACACACATACGTATATCTGCACAATCAAATGTCTCGGTTGCACGCGCAAAAATATGTCTCTCGAACGAAAGAATTCACTTTAAAAAAGTTTACATTTTCCCTAAATAATCACAAATTTTACACTCGATCTCGTGAGAGCTGAATCATCATCTCTCACTTCTACATAGTGATTAGATAACGAAAAGTCTCTCTTCGGGCTTAGCAGCTGCCGAGTGTATACTCAAGCTAACTTATTAGCTCATTTCTATAATCCACGCCGTGCGATCACGATGATAATGACAAAGTTGCAATATTAGCTCCATTAAATATACACAAAGAGTCGAGAGGAAGCAATGAGCACCCGCAAACTTTCATTCATCGGCAGCCTAAGACGGCGCAAAGAAGAGGACGAGGAAAATCCGACTCTCCGAAAAGTGTATAGAGTGGGCTAAATACGATATTCTCACGCCATCCACGTACAGTCGAAAGAAAATTCATGCCCAAGAGGAGGGAGTTTGTCTATCTAACCCTTAACACCCTCTTCACTACTTTTCTTCTTCTTGCCCTTCTTATTCCTGGGTGAGAATTTCACTGTAGTACTTCTCGCCCGCGTAAGAAGAAGAAGAAGAAAAGGGTCGTGCTCGGGACACACACAGTCGTCAGAGACGTATATAAACGCGATAGCGAATCACTTAAATGATTAAGTAAAAGGGTTGTTTGGACTTGGTGAGCTCCTTTCGATTTTCGCAACACTGTTTTCTCTCTCTCTCTCTCGCTTCGAGGGCTTTAATCTGTTTTGTCAACGACCAACGACATTCTAAGGTTCGTTACTCTCTCCAGCAGCAGCTACTCTCGTGGCCTCTTATCGAGTCTTTTCATTTTCTCGACTCGTCGAATTTCAAACGCTCTGTATAAATTCTTTCATTTGCCCACTACCCGACAACACAACTCATTCGAGGCCTATTAAAAATTCGAAGTCTCGGATCTTATACGAGTTATTGAGTATATTTCACGATGATATATGATTATAACTATCGAGCCTTAACTCATCGTCGTCACCTCAAATTGAAAATAAAAAGAAATTATTGTGTGAAAAGCCACATTCCGCAGTACAGAGCCCAAAAAAAAAGGATCCGAAACTCGATAAAATACACCCAAGGCATAATAAAGGGCGGCGCGCATCCATGGAAGAGGAAAAAGAGAAAGGTACACACGCGTGAGCATACGTATATAATGCTCATATAAAGAAAATTGCTACATACTGCTTTATATATACGTTATAACTATAAACCGAGTAATTTTGCAAAAATATACGGAATTAAATGTATGAAAAAAAAAATCTCGAAGCGAATAAATCACTTAGTCGGCTCGTGATTTGCATTTCATTGGTTATACATGGGTATAGTAGTGGATCTACGAGTACTCCGCGCGAGCTTCACTACTACTACTGCAACTACTGTACCTCGCGCGCATCTCGATGGGCGTGATACGGCCACGTCAGCGGCTCTCCGCGCGGAAGGTAAATTAAAATAGCGAGATATATTTTTAAATCAATTATATAAAGTAAATATGTACACAGCGAATGGGAATTAAAATATAAATCCAGCGGAACGGTGTACATTTTTCGCCGACTCGCTGCAGCTCGAGCTTTATCCAAAATCGTACAGGGGATGTACTTATCTTAATAAGTATTTCTCTGCCTCGTTACATAAATAAATAAGTCTCTCACAGGTATATATAAACTAGACGGCGCGGAAGATGACCGAGCGTTGACTAAAAAGTATATACATACGATATATAAAAAAGTGCAATGTATATACACCGAGAGAAAGAGATAAACACGTGGCAAGAGCGGCACGACGCCTCCAAATGTTCATGTAATGTGTACATAAAACGTATGTACATATAGATACGTATGTGCTGCAACCAACCACGCGAGAGAGCGTATGTGCTGTGTGCACGTATTATAAGCAGCGAGAAAAAGGCCAACTCGAAACCGCTTATTAGACCCCGCGCTTGTTGCGCGATTCGAGATTCCTCGGCCAAATAAGAAAGACACAAAGAGGGTGTATACGACCAAGGGATACTTTGTAAATGACGTTGAAGGTTCACCGTGGATATATGATGTAGCTCTCTCTCTCTTTCTCTGAACAGAGAGCGAGAGGTTTTGTGATCACGATTTCTTCGTGCTGGATCGAGAGACGAGAGCCAGCGAGCGTTATGCCAGCCCATTTCGCTTCGAACGTTTACTGTATTGTAATAATGTGCATTTTGTACGTCTTTTGTTTTTTTAATTTTATTTTCATTAAAATTATTCAAATCGAACGACTCGCGAAGTTCATTATATCTGAATTTGTACGAGTTTTCGTGTGGAAATTTTTAATGATGTTCATTAAGATGTTTGTTCGATGTAAAAGTAATTTTAATAAAAACAGAAATTTGATGAAAAGATTGATATTAAATTCCCGAGGATTTTTATTTCTCGATTTCTATTATTATCCAAATGACGTGAAATTTTAAGAGCTATAGAGTGAATTTTCATTGATGAGTACTACAATTTTTCAAACGACTATTAGAAGAAATACTATCTCGCCCTTTGTCACTGATCACTGTCAAGAAGTGTAAAAAATGTTTTGTTTGAACAGCTCGCACATTTTCTAGATCGCTGATGACATTACATTGGTCAGGATAACCAAGTAAGTATAAGGATAAACCTCCTAGTAAGTAGTATGAGCCATAAGTTGTTATTCTAAACAATCAATCTCCTTATGACCTCAAGCTTCCATTTCGGCCGCTAGGTGGTCAACATCGAAGAGTCGATCCCGCAATATAGTTGTCGCTCCCGGAATACAAGTAAAGGTCAACCATTTCAAAGCATGTCTTCCATCTTTATTCATTTCTAAGCTAAACTTTTTATGTTCCCTTTAGTAGAAATCAAATTGTTTACCATTAATATAACTCTGTTATTGAGGATTTATTGGTCATGTTGACATAAATTGTAATTAAATTCGACGTAATTTATAATTAAAAGTCAATTTTCAATTACTGCCTGCTTTCATATACATTTTAAATGAAATCACATCAATAATTAAAAGTTCTGAAAACGTCTATTCGCTTTCTAATTATAATCGAACCCGGGTATTCGCGGGGGTTTAATTCTAAAACAGTACCGCGAATACCGAAGCACTGTTCTTATGGAAAAGGGAGAGTTTGATTCCTCGTCTGGCTGAAATTTGAATGTACGAATAAGTAAAACAACATTTTTTTAGAAAAAATCAAAGTCATGATAAATATTTATTTTCATTTGAAAAAAAAACTCAGTCAAACTTTTGCTCTGCGCATCAACATCTTTTGTACAAATTTTGGTAATACTATAATGATATTGTAATGTCTTACTTGAATTGAAGGCTGCGAGTCATGATTGGATCATGATTTATGACTCGTCTAATAAGTTGCATCAACCAAAATTATTGGAAAAATACGTACATACAGCTTCTGATTCTCCATCGTCTACAACCATTTCTTCAGCTTCTGAATTAAACTTTATCACATTCTCGATTTAATCGACGCTAAAAATTTATCTTGCATTATTCCGCGTGCTTCCCCAAAAATTTTGCATTATCACAAATTTTTCTCCCGTTGTCCCAATGCATCAGGAGTATTGATCTTTTTGACTAAAATCAGATTTTTTTTTATTACGCCTTTTTTTGTTTTAAATTGGTTCTTTTTAACGTTAGTCGACTCATATTTTTAAAAGATAAATTTTTTTTTAATTTTTACTTGCAAGAAATTTTAACCTGCAAAGAAATAGCACAGACAGTAAACTTAAAACGATTGGACCTTACTTATTTTTAAAACTTGAATTTTCTTTTTTGATATCTGAAAATTTGACTTGCGCAATCTAGTGATAACTTAGGTTTCACTTGACGCTTCGTTCGATGAGGACGTAGCTTACCGGTGTTTCAGAGGACACTTACAACAATATGTATCAAACATATTTTTAGGGACTCAATTTATATTTATCGAAAATTGAATAGTTTTTTAATCGCATAATTCAAAAAGTGTTAAATTTGACGTGAAACATCTCATAAATCGAATGATACACCTCGAATTCATTCAGAAAAATCATGGCATTACGAACAGCTTAAAAATATCTTTTACTTCGAGAAGCTACGAGATATAAAAGAAAATAATTTATTCTTCGTGCAACAAAGTCGTAATATTAAAACTAATAACGAAGGATACATACGCACACATTGAAATGCTCATCCACCAGTCTGAGGCGAAGCAAAAATCAGCGGCTTTTATCCGCATACGGTATATATAAAGAAGTGGCAAAGGCGCGCCGAAGAGAACAAAAGCAATCGAGAAAGTTATTAAAGAAAGAGCGCCGCGGAACGACGGAGCTTCTTCGAAAACGATCGGGGCCCGGGCCTATTTTGTGTGTGCGTAATGCACGGCGTAAAGATGCTGCTGCTGCCGCTGCAGCTACTTGCTCCCGAACGTTTCGCGCCCGAGACCAACACAAATTTTATAAAAACGACCAACAGCCTTTTAGCGGACCGAGAGAAGAGAAGCGAGAAAGAATCAAAATCGCCCAAAAAACGTCGAGTCTTTGGCTCGTAAATCAAAAGAATACGGCTCGCTTCGAAAATCGGTCTAGACGCCCGCGCTCGTATATTTACCTTCGAATGCACAGAAACCGAAAAAACAGTTTACCAAAAGGAGCTTGTAATACTCCTACTATATATGCCGGATGGTTTGTCTCGAGTTTTGTTTTGGGAGGAAATTAAAGTAACAGTTTGTAATTACTGGAGAGTTACGGCATCTATATACAGTAGTTATCGTATCACTGCGCACTTGTTGCCCCTCGTGTGTATTTACCTCGCAAAGGGTAAAATGTAGAAGAGAAATTTTAATATCGTGGAGAAGTAAAATAAAGAACGAGTGCTCAGATTCTAAACGAGGATACATATACACATAATTGAAATTTTTATTGCACTACTTCAATCTGAGACTTATTTTCTGCAAAAATCTTATATCAATTTTAATAAATGTAAAACAATAATTTCCGCGTGTGTACTCGAACATCTAAAAAGTTGTAGCAACATGATACGGGCAACATATGCTCGATGATAGTCTTTGGCATAAAAGGTAGACGACCTTGGCCGAAGTGATTGTTTAATTGGGATAATTAGTTCGCTTTTGCGCGCTGAAAAATGTTTTGCCTTGCAGCGCATCTCACGCGAATGAATGGATAAATGTTTACTCGCCACGCATTCTAATACAACTTTTTGCACGAGAGAAAAGTTAAATATGAAAAAAAAAAATAGTAGAAAAATAGGGGTTACGGACCTCAACAGATGACAGCGAAAAAAAAGAACGAAAATATGCCCTGCAAGATGACGACAGCGAATTCATCTAAATTCAACACCATTACCTTGAAAGAAATTTTTATTACTTAATAAATGTCGTGTTGCAAGAGCGAATACCTCCTAACTTAATTACCTAAAATAGACGAAAGCGACTTTTTCTCCACTCCGTCTTTGCTCAACTCCCCTCATTAGCCGCGCAATGACAACTTGAAGTCAGCGCGGTAAAAGAATCAGGCGAACGCGCGCCGCAACGAAAAGTACAAGCAAAAGTGTGGGTGCCCGAGGGACCCTTCGCAGTGTCTCGGAAAAAACAAAGTTCTCGGGCGCAAAAATGTTCGAATCTTAAACAAATACAATCTTTACTTCTAAAAATGCAGCTGATGCTGCTGACTCTTCCGGAGCGAGTTCACCCAGTACTACTACTAGTGCTTCGTGATAATTAAAAGAAATAAGGCAGTAAATGAAAATAATTACTCGGCAAACGCTTGCTTAATGTATTTAATTAGAGTAATGGCGTCGATTAAGTTGCATGTTTACGTTGGCGAAGCTCGGGTAAGTTTTCCCCAAAGACAGCCCGTGACAATGCCAGGCCTGTACGTCGTTGATTGTGTTATTAGACAGGTCGATTTGAAGTTGTACTGAGCTTTTTTCATCCGGGGAGAACAACAGATGTTTTCTCGGAGAAAGAACAATTTTTTCAGTCAAATCAAGGCAATTAGCTTTAACTGTTACGATGAAATTGAGTAAATTTCATTAGACGATATTGATATTACGAACGCGTTTCTTTTAATTCTTATGGAACATTCATAATTAATTATTGAATGAAAAGAATGTAGGGGTATATTGCAACAATTTTTTTATTAAAGTTGAAAATATTTTACACCATATTAGAAATATCAATATTGATTTTAAATAACCTGAAAATAACAGTTTGGCTTGAAGGCCACCACTTTAAATGCGATAATAAGACTCTACCACTAGATGTCGAGTGAAGTTATCTGCAAATCTGCAAGTGGCAAAGTTAAAATAATCGTATAAATTCTCATTCCGTCGTTAGTTTTTCAATATAATTGTTGACTTTTGTATCTGTTACGATGAAATTGAGTAAATTTCATTAAACGATATTGATCTTACCAACGTGTTTCTTTTAACATTTATGGAACCTTGTAAATTACAATTAATGAAAAAGAGTATTCAACTAATTTTTTTATTTGACAACTTTTGAGTTGAAAATATTGTAAACCTGTTAAAAATATCAATAACCAATTTTAACGATTTTCCTTTTTCAATTATGTTACAGTTATTGTGCGAATTTGAAATAACCTGCAAATGACAATTTAGCCGTTTCAAAAAAATTTAGACCAGTTCTCGTTCACTCTACCACTAGATGGCGAGTACACTTATTTATAAATCTGCAAGTGACAAGGTAAAAATAATCGTATAAATCTGGCAACCGGAACATTTTAGTGTTAATATTTGGAACGCGTTACGGAATCCCGGTCGATTGTAATCGACGCCGGAATGAAAATATATTTGTGCGAGTGCTCGGGCCAGTCTTTTTCTGCCTCACTGTGCCGCTATCGCAATTGCTTCTTCCATTGTAGTGCGCCATAAATCCATGTCTAAATTGGAGCTCAACTCTTTCAAATTTATCGAAATAATTGTTGATAATGCTATTATATCATTCGTGTCTGACATAATAGTTAATACAAATTCATCGCGTGGATTGATATAAAATTCAACGTCATTTTAAGGAGGCCGATGGCCCATTATTATGGCTTTAACCCATTAACGACCAAAATGCTCGATTTTTTTGTTAGTTTTTGCTGTGATTTTTTTTGTAGTTTGAGGCCTCCAAAAAGTTTCGTATGGACCTATTTCGATGTAAAATTTAATGTCCTTTCAGATACTGAGCTCAAAATTTCAATTCTTTGCGTAATAAAAAAGTTATGGCTACTTATACGAAAAAAAACGTAAAATTTTTTGCAAAAAATCAAGATTTTGATTTTTTTTTACCATGTTACCGTTAGGGAATCACGATATAAATATGATCAGGGGTGATCACGACTATCAAGGTATCTCAGAAAATTTTTATGGAATTTTTGAACTCCTTTCCAAATTTTGGTTTTTTGCACTTTTTCTCTAAATTCAGTAGTTTTCGAGTAAAAATGAGTTATGTTTTATTGAATATATTCATATTTCGTTTTTTTTCGTATAAGTAGCCATAACTTTTTTATTACGCAAAGAATTGAAATTTTGAGCTCAGTATCTGAAAGGACATTAAATTTTACATCGAAATAGGTTCATACAAAACTTTTCAGAAGCCTCAAACTACAAAAAAAAAATCGCTGCGAAACCCAACAAAAAAATCAAGCAGTTTGGTCGTTAATGGGTTAATATGACTTAAATATGTAACTCAACTCTTATCAAGTATCCGATATACCCCAAGTTTGATTTTTATTTCAGGAAAAGTAAACAATTATTGCGAGTCCCTGCGCCGATCATCTGTAGGATCTTGTGATACTCGGTAGACCTGTGGTTGGCCGATGAAATTATAAATATATAGAAAAATTTATTTAAAACATTGCCCAATCTATTAAATATACTTTATTTACATCTATCAATTTTTACAAATATTTTGTTCACCCAGAAATTTAATTTACTGAATAGTGCTGTTCGATTTGCATACCGATAGTGTCGACGCCTGGATTTTTATCACGTCCAGATCCGGCATTTTTTGACCGAAAAAATGATTGATATCATGGACAGATAGTTTTTTTATTACCTTTTTAATGGACTATGATTCATTCAACGTGTAATATATAAAAACTTATATCGAAATTACAAATTATATAATTCGTGTCATTACTAAACTTGAAATAATTTTTTTATTGTAATATGCAAAAATTCCACTAATATAGATAGTAAATTTTATAAAAAATTAACGATTCAGAATGATATGAAATGTTGCATGAAAAAAGTTGCTAATACTTTTGAGCAGGCGAAAAACATTGAACAAATCTCGATGGTCTGCGTTTTAGTTCGTGTACCTCCGTAGCAAGTCAAACTCACATACATATTCCAAAGTCGATAAGGTTGTTAAAGTCTACCTCTCTCGGAGTAGTCTTATCTCACCTAGTATCATTATTTATGAAAATGGTATCAAATGTGCACTTAACATGTAGGAGTCTCGCTGTGGGCGGAGCTCGGCTCGGTGCATTCGCGAGGCCAATGACGTTACACGAGCAGCGCTGGGCGCTGTAGCACGTATTACTGTCAGCCATATGCCGCTGCGTGACGTTACGCTGTAGTACATACAACACTTACCTAATGCAAATTGATAAGAATTTTTGCGAAAGCATTGCTCACAGGCAGGTGGCACCTCCCATTGTGTTAAGCTGTGTGCTCCTTTCTCGACCTCTGTTAAGTTCGAGTGTTGATAGTTTTGTAAAAGAACTTTCAATTTTTAAATTTAAATTAGAAAATAAAATGAATGAACTTTTTTAAAGAGAACAAATGCCAAAATTCAAAACTTTTCTCATGGAATCAAGGAAGTTGGATGTTTACTTTAATAAATGATCGTGTTCTTTACAATAACAACTATTTATTATTTATACGTAGTTTATTAGTTGAGTTACATGAGTAAATTTATAATTTTCTAACGCTCGCAGTTCGGAGTGTTATTACAGGAATAAGAAAAAGAAAAAATCCTTTATTGCTCGCCGGACAGTCGCCTTTTTCTTCTTCTTTTTTTTTATCTTAAATTCATTCTCTTTGCAAATCGTCACGACTCTATACAGAAGAAATTATTCATTTTTTTTATTCGCAACATATATCAATATATGTGTGTATGTATACCCATTGCTAATTACAAAAGCAAAAATAAAAACGCACTCGTCAGCTTACAGCCATTATACATTATTATTCAGCTAACCAGAAAATGCCGTGTTTTTTTCGTATATTATATATATAATACGTTGTAGTAGTACGCTACATAATAATGACTACGTACAGTTGCAATACGTGCGCGGAATTGCCCACGAAGTATATTACGATTCAAATACGATATACTTCTATCGATGGCAAAAACTGCGACACCCATTCAACTGCCTGCTCGGGAAAATACTATATGCAAAAAGCAAGAAAAGAATCGCAGGTTGTCGTGTGCTTTGCGTGACGATGATTGCCGCAGCGATATAAACACCCTTGGATTTGTCATACACATATCATCATAACATCATCAAGGAGAATTAATTCTTTTATAAATATACGAGTTAATTTTGTATTTTTTTTTACTTTATCTATTTGTTATAGTTCTTACTCATAGGTGTCGTTTTTTTTATTCGTGCGTGTGTTTTTGCGAATCTCTGTGTGTATGTGTACGTGTGTGATTGTGTGCGTCGATATGTGTGTACATGAGAGAGGGAAAGAGTTTCGACTGTTCGTGTATACATAAGTGTAAAATGTATATGAGAAATGTGATGCGATTACAATCCGGCAACTGCAGGTATGAGTCAGCGATCGGGGATTAAATTCTCATTTTCTACTTATACAATGTAATTTTTTTTTTCTTTACTAGCCCGGATATTGCCGGTATTTTTATGTATGTAGACATATACCATAATTACTTAAATTTTACAACACAAGAATACTGTTAAAAACATGTTTTTTTTCTCGTTACTTATACGACTAAAAAAAATTTGTACACTTGTTTTTTTCAAAGATTGAGTTTCTTCGACGACGCTTCGCCTTCGATCGATGGCAATATCTTTTTTTCTCTTTTAGGAAATAATTGATTCTTATTCGTGAAATTCAATTTATAGATGATAAATTTTTGTGTAAATGATCGAGGCAGACAGACGGTGTATAAACGAGAAAATTGCAATTTGGTCAAATCGATGCTACCTTATACAAAACTAATGAGTCTTTCGATTTCAAGAGCGCGGAGCGAGGATTCTTGTATTCTTATACCTCGGGATTGCGGTGCATCAAACGTGTGAATTTTTGAAAGTCATGACAAAATAGTGGGTATCCAAACTTACTTTGGCACGCACAAGTTTTGCTTTGGGTCGAAACGATTACTTTTTATTTTATATACTTTTATTTATAATATTTATATTGAAGACGTATCCGACTTACCTCGGTACAAATGTTTAATCACGTGAATCCATTATTATTGTTATCTTTACAAAAATGATTGAATTTTTTAAATTCTGAATGATCAAATTAATTTTTTGTTTAAATTCTTGTATTGAAATCATATTGTTTATCTCGAAATATTACGTAATCAACGACTTTGAAAAAATCACTCGTATCGAATTTTCTCTAAAAAAGTTTTCATGCACGGTATAATCGACCTCTCCATAATCATTAGCTCGTGCATCGATGCCACCTTACAAATACGATGTAAGCTTTGACGTTACATTCATGGAAGAAAGTTTCTCTCGTTCGCTTCTTTTAATTTTTAATATTGACGATTCATGAGTAACAGTGATAATCAATTGAGCTAATGACAAATACTAATTACGATGATAATGATAATATCATTCGCGACTGTGACCGAGACGAGATGTGTATATTTTAAATACCAAGTCACAATGGACGATAATGAAGATGATGCGATGAAATTTTCTATATAATATAATTATATTTATATACTTTATATTCATATTTATATATTTAGCATGAACGAACGAGCCACGTTTTTATTTTATTTTTTTTTTATTCTCTTAACTTTATTTATAAATATAATAAAGAATCTTACGAATACGATGGACTAACTATTTTTTTTATTTTTCAATCGGTTGGTTTATCAGTGCGAACGGTATATAATAGTTCGATCTTCGATTCGCTCTCGTATATAACTATATTTGCATCCATACGTTTAACCATGTTACGTTTATAATAATATTTATATAATGTATAGACTAAAGTCAAATTTTTATTTTCTCCTCGTTTTAAAAACGATTTTCACGCTCATGCGTACAAGGACTCGGGCGAGCGTCCCTCGATGAAGCAGTCTTTAGAATTATCTCTCACAATTTTTCATTTATATTTTTTATATGTATAATATAATATATGTACGACATCGTTATACTCAATTCTCATTTTCACGTTCTTCGCGTAGTTCGCATCCTGTATCGCTAATATGTACAACATCCCGCGCTCGTATCGTCGATACGATTGCGCGCGGATCACGTTTATTCTCTTATTTATATTATGTTCTATTAAAAATTATTTTATAGTCGATAAATGAGTACGATATTTGAAATATACTCTTTTCGTTTTTACCGCGTTTTTAATGAATGCCATTCGTCGTCTTTCATGAGTCTTACATACGCAACTTTAACTACAATAAAATGTTTAAAATTTCTTACTTAATTCTCAGTAAGTATATATATATATATATATATATATTTATAATTGTTACTTCCCTACGTAATTACGATAGAAACGATGATTGTGTTTTATAATAAACGCCCAAAATTCTTTCCCAGCGTTTCTCGATGTGTGAGTGTGCCATGTCGCATCAGAATGTAAGATCGAAACGGAGATGTTATTTTTTTTTCATCGTGATTCACATTCACGTGTACTTGGCGGAAGAGCGTCGATCTCCCCTTCGGAAAATGGCAGTTGGATCACTGGTTTCAATGTTGCGGCGGCGGCGACGACAATCTGCCTGCAGCCTCGGACTACGCTATTTTCTAGGTTGCACTGGTGAAGAGGACCGAGTTCTTATAGTAGCCTGCGCGTGACTCTGCAATGCATAAAAAAGATACCAAGTTTTTCTCTATTCAAATGGTCCACGATTTAATCGAGTTATCAAGATAAGTATATTTAATTGACTATATTCATAAAATAGGCATAAAGGGTCTATTAAAAAGATCATCGTTGGAGGGCCTCCCAACAGATGCTTCGTCGTTGTCGTTGTTAAATGAAAATTTCTTATACCACAGTACTCTCGGGTAGGGGTAGGGGGGAGTGACGATGTCGATTTAATTGAAAATTTTACGCGAAAATCACACTCGACGCAAAAAGTCGTGCGCGCCGCGCGCACTCCAACTTCGACTCCCTTTTGCTAACTTGCGCGAAGGCTCGAAACTTAAAGAAAAGACGAGTATAATAAGTTTATCGGTGGATAGGGAGCAGCAGCGACGTTGCAACTATACATAGGCGTCGTCGTCGTCGTCGGCCGGGGGAGAGTGCAATAATCGAACTCGCGCGCGTTCCATCATACAGAAAACTCGAACACTGCACTTTTTGTGCGCGTCGTCGTCGTCGAGTGCGAGCCCGAAGAAGAAGAAGTAGAAGTAGCAGAAGAAGAAGAAGTGGCGCATGCAAGAAGGGGTCCAAAACTTAGGCCAAAAGTTATCGCAGTCGTGCGTTAAGAAGTAAGTGTATGCGAGTAGGGCTATAAGAAACACTGAGCCGAGCTCGGGCACAGCTGAGCCAAGCAGCAGCCAACTTCACGTGCGAGTTTCTAATTAAAGATCGAACTTCGGATTTCGGGCGCGCGCTCGAGTATTAAACTCCACCTCGCTGGTGGTGGTATATAATAATTGTATAGGAATTTTGTGCACTGTGGCAGTTTTTCACTCACTCGCAAGAAGAGAGAGAGAATGGAAAAGTCTAGCGCGGCTTGGGAAGAAATATTGAGTTTTCCTCGTGGCTAGGCCTTCGTACTTCTTTTTTGCGCGGCCAAACTGCACACGCGATGTTTCAAAGTTCTTTATGCGTTAATTAAAATTAGTTTTTTTTATGAAAAAATACTTTCCTCGAATTCGTTAAAAAAGTATTTTCTAATTGCGAATGCGGAAAAAAAGTTTCGCAAGAAAATTATTGTTTAAATAATATTAAATAACTTGGAACGTGCGAGCTAACCTTGAAGAGGAGATTTGACTTGATCTCTGTCGGAGGAGGAATGCTGCCGCTGCTTCCTCTCGATCTCGAACTCAGCTAGCGATTCTGCAATCAAATGAATAAGAGAAAAACACATTAGTAACGATATAAAATAAAATAAAATTAAATTGATAAAGGACAAAAACTGTGTTGAATGATGTGTATGTCAGGATGTTTATTGAATATTATCACGCTTGTCAAGGGCTCTGATGCGATTTAGTCTTTTGGAGAAGTTCGCAACCCTTTGCTCTCCGTATATAAGTTCCTATGCGCATGCAAAAAACCACATTTATCCTTCCACGTAGAACGTAATCTCTCTCTCTCTCTCTCTCTCTCTCTCTCTCTCTCTCTCTCTCTCTCTCTAGGAAGCTCGGGTGCGGCAGGCAGAGGAAAAGCAAATCAGTGAGACGGAAAAGAGCCACGCGCGCAATGCCTTGTATATCTTCGCTACATATAATACATCGTCGTGTATACATTGACGCGAAGAGAAAGAGAGAGAGAGAGAGAGAGAGAAGCGAGTTGGTAATTAGCAAAAGGGATTATACGGTATATAAAGGCATAAATAAGCTGATGCGGCAATGATGAGTGAGTGAGAAAATACGCGTGACTGCTGTGCTGTGCGCTTACTACAGAATTCACTGAATTTTCGGCTTGTGGGTAGATTAGGCGCTTGGGTATCGGATATGGAGCTCGGATGGGCAGGTGCAAAGTTGTAAAATGTCCCTCTAATAGCATTAAACACCTAGAGATACGTGCGCGCAATGTGAGCTATTCGAGTATAGCTGGAGCTGCAACGCTCGGTATTTTGCCGAACTAATCGTTTATAATTTACGTGAATTAACTTTGATTATACTCGTGAGATCGGATTTGTGCGCTTTTCATAAATACGTAGATTTTCTATCATCTTTTCCTTTGCACATTTTTTCATTTCTTATTTTTCCGTAATATGTTTACTATTCAAGCAGACATGAGTTACGTTACTTAATTTTTTCAATTACATTAATTATAATGACTTAGTTTCACTCCATGATTTGTAATTGTAAATATAATTAAATAAAATCTACGATGCATGGAAAAACTGGCAAAGAACACATAAAGCTGTGCTCGCCATATTTTGAAAAACTGTGTTTATGAGACGCTATAGGGCGTTTTCAGATTGTCACGAAATGGTCACTTTACTGATTTGCCTGGAGGAACAACAAACAAGGTGCTGCGGGTTAAGTAAATGAGAGACCTTGTTTGTTGTTCCTCCAGGCAAATCTGTAAAGTGACCATTTCGTGACAATCTGAAAACGCCCTATAGCTCTTGCTCGACCGCGTGCCGAGTAACACACGGAGCGGTCACGCATGCCACTACCTAGTAATTGTAAACAACAGAACGAGCTCTCTGCTCTTCATAAGTTTTCCCGTGCAATTTGCTCGATCAATACAGAGAGGTTAACTGTTAGCGAAATTCCATGTGAAATCCAAGTGAAAATGGAATCCAGTGGTTTATTTAATTATTCTGTCAGGTAATTTTCATTTTATGAAAATGAAATTATGAAAATACTTTAACACAATACTTGATCTGATTGAGGTTATTTCACAGTAAAAGAGGAGCCTAGTGATGTATTTTTCAGTAGACATAATTATAAAATGATTGACGAAAACCCCGATCATAAAAACCCAACTCCTACCATTTTCACCAGAAAATTCGGTAAGATTTAATAATTACAATCAATTCGTATTATAGTTGTTTTTTATGAAAATGCTCACATAGTTTTGATTTTCCTGCAGGCCCATACCCCTCGGAAATGTGAATTCGATGACGAAGTGGAAATAGTCGGTGAATTTGAAGACGTCAAGCCGAACATTCACTTATTAGCGGTTAAGACAGTTGACGATGATTCTTCAAATCACTTGTCGAATAAAAAAGATACCGATGATTATGAAACTCGGAACATAATCAAAGTAGAAAACGTGAGCGAAGTGAAACAGAAGACATTAGTGATGTTGCAGTAGAATCGACATCGAATTTCGATCGTGGACTTGTCCAACATAATGAAGAGAGGGGAATGACCAAAAAGTTTAACAACAAACATAACCTCAAAAAACACATTGGTACGGTGTATAATGATACAAAAAACGTATGCAAAGTATGCAAAAAAAATTTTTCCCGTGTGAGTAAACTAAAAACACATGTCAAATTATCCCACAATTGTAATAGCCACTGCTCATGGGACATATGCGGCAGGACATTTACTCAAAAAAGCAGTCTCAAAATCCACATCGATTCAGTGCAAAATTGTGTCAAATACTCATGTGATGTATGCGGAATGCGGACGCGGAATGCGGATTCATTGCATAATGGAATCATACACTCATGCAATTTTTGCGAGAAAAAATTCAAAACTAGACGTAACCTCAAATACCACAAAGACGTGGTGCATAGAGGCATCACTCATGCTTGCGATACATGCGAAAAGAAATATACAACGAAGAGTAATCTTCAAGCCCACATTAATTCGGCCCATCGATAGCGCATTATAACTTCATGAATGTATAAAATTAAACGTATGTTTTGAATGGCTTATTAAAAATTTTCTGTTATAACAACATTAAGAGTTGATGCTATCTCATTATGTAAGAACAATGTTTGAATTTCAAAAGAATCAATAAAATTTCAGAAGTAAATATAAATAAATTAATTGTAAACTAATAAAATGTTGAACACCTCAAATTGATATCTATTTCATAATGCTATAGTCACTATTCAGCATACCTTGATCGCCCTGAATTTTTTGCAACCTTTATTCGCGACTGAGTTACATCTGCGCCGGAGAAAATAATGTAGAGAAAATTACTATACCATTGCAAATTTTACTAAGTTAGAGGATAAAGATTACAATTAAAATTACACTCGCGCCATTTACAGTTTTGAACAAGTCATTAAAAAAACTCTGAACTGAAGCATAAAGAGCTAGGAGCCAAGTATCCAAAAAACGGACAGAGTAATTAGTAGTATGCGAAATCTGGTTACAAAATTAAACACCACAACGATCACAGTGTACAAAGGTGTAATGATAATTAAACGCCCGAAGTTAAGGTAAGACAGAATAATTTTGGTACAATTTTCATTGAAATTATTGAAAAATATTTACACAAATATATGTACATAAGAATCAATACATAATTAGAATTGTGACTGATCATTTCTTCTCGTAATTGCGATGTGCGTCATCTTTGCAACCTTCATGAACTGTCTTTTGGTGAGTGAGCAAACTCGATTTTATTGTAAATTTTATCTTACACTTGTCACATGCAAAATCTTTCTGACCTTTGTGGACTGTCTTTTGGTGTGAAAGTAAAATCCATTTGTATCCATATTTCTTATCGCATTTGTTACATACGTAATCTTTGCGACCTTCATGAACTATCTTTTGGTGGGAGAGCAAACTCACTTTTTGTGTATATTTCTTTTCACACTTGTCACATGCGAAATCTTTACGACCTTCATGGACTGCCTTTTGGTGAATGAGCAAATTGCTTTGAACCCCAAATTTCTTTTCGCATTCATCACATGCGTAATCTTTGCGACCCTCGTGGACTGTCTTTTGGTGAATGAGCAAATTGCTTTGAACCCCAAATTTCTTTTCGCATTCATCACATGCGTAATCTTTTCGACCTTCGTGGACTGTCTTTTGGTGTTCGAGCAAATGTGATTTGAATCCAAACTTCCTCTCACATTTATCGCATGCGAAATCTTTGCAACCTTTGTGTACTGTCTTTTGGTGTCTTCTCAAATTACTTTTATCCCCAAATCCCCTCTCGCAATGGTCACATACATAATCTTTGCGACTTTCGTGAACTGTCATTCGATGCTTAATCAAAAGCACTTTTCGGGTAAATTTTTTCTCGCAACTATCGCATGCGTAATCTTTACGAACTTCGTGTATTTCTCTTTGGTGTCTGAGCAAAATCGATTTATTTTTAAATTTCTTCCCGCAATTGTCACATGAATAATCTTTGAAAACTTTGGAGGTAGATACATTGAAACCTTCGTGTACTCTCTTGAGGTGGAAGAGCAAGTGCGATTTTTTTCTAAACTTTTCCCCGCGCTTGTCACATGCGAAATCTTTGCAATCCTCATGGACTTTTTTTATATGTAAGAGCAAAGTCTGTTTATTTCCAAATCTCTTCGCGCACCTTTCACATAAGTAATCTTTGAAAACTTCATGGAATATTTTTTTATGTTTGAGTAAAGTTAATTTGTTTTCAAATTTTCTCTCACAATTATTGCACCTGAAATAGTCTCGATCTTCGTGTATCAATTTTTGATGTATAAGTAAACTCGATTTTTTCATAAATTTCTTCTCACACCCGTCGTACGAAAAATCTTTCCGGACTCTGTGCTCTAATATTTGGTGTCTACTCAAATGACTTCGGAACTCAAATTTCTGTTCGCACTTGTCACAAGCGTAGTACTTTTGTTTATTGTGAATTATCTCTCGATGTGCTACCATGCTTGATTCTAGTGTAAATGCCTGTTGACAAACTTCACAAACGTATTTTTTTTCGTCTGAAACAACAATGTCGAGTTGATTTGAATCATCTTTTGAGATAATTTCGTCGGATTTCTTCTCACTTGTATCCATTGTGTTGCTTAAACTAGACGATGTATTATTCATGTTAGTACCAAGGAAATTTGAATAATTAAAGTTTATCTTTTGGTATTATGGCTTGTTTCATTGGGGAAGACACGATTCAAACTAATTTATTTCACTATAAACATGATCAGGATATTGTTTACATTTCAGTTACCGATTTATCTATTTATGTAATATATGAAACGATTTAACATTCTAAATTTAGGGACAATTCCTTCGAGAACATTTTCGGCCTTCTAAAACTAAGCACTTCCGAAGAAACTTTGACCACATCGAGTTCGCTCAAAAAGCATCAATTACTGTACGGAAGCTTAATCATTTTAAAACTGTTTGGTACATCAATTTTGTTGAAGATGATATATTCCAACCATTGACTTGTTACAAAGCATACTTGACATATCCGTAAAAGTACAGTACACATCTAGCACACGAGAATACGACAATTAAAAAAACATACAGTCCGCTCGGGGATAGCCAGAGGCAGAAGACAGCTGATATTTGGTGGCGTAAAACGAAGTTTTCTTAAGCTCCAAAGAGCGGGGGTCACGATGAAATCCAATTGCCGAACGAGAGAGACCATTAAATCGTCGATTCAACGTGTCGAATACATATCTCGTCCTTTGGCAACTCTAATATGAGAGCGCACATAATATTACGCGCGCGCGCGGGACTGCACGCATCACCCGCAACTACGACGCGTTCATCCCGAAAACACGAGCGATGAAGGTGTCGGCGTATATAAAAAAAATTACCCACCGATATAGCCGGGTATTACCAGATGATACGAACGCGATGTGCACCGGCTACGACTACGAGAGGCCAATGTCAAATCGATTTCGGGCTGTGTATGCAAATGACGAATATGCTCTGAACCGTTTGAAATATATCTAGCATCCCCATCGGATATTTTAGAGATAGCAAGATAGGGTGCCGCTTCTCTCACTCTCTCTTTTGCTCTCACGCAGCGAGAGAGAGAGATGATGTTTGGCTTTATCCTGTTTCTCTTCGACTATCAATATTGTGAAAATGTATATTTGAATACAAATGCGCGCGTGGCGGTGCGGCGCGCGGCCAGCCGTATGGGCACCAAATGCTCTCTATTATGCAAATGATCGCGAGCGGAATATTTGAATTTTTATTATTGGTCAATAGCCTCTCGTCGTCTATGCTGCCGTATACGCAGTGTAAATGTTATATTTTCAACTGGGAACGACTGCACGCGCAAAACGGCTTATAATCCGATGTTCGCCATTTGGCAGCTTTTCCATGATTTTGCAGCGACGAAACAGCGCAAAATATTGACCAAAATTATACAAGAGCACGTTGCACGCGCAGGTAGTACACAAAACAGCAGGTATGTATTTGATCGATCGATTATACATATTTATGTACGAAACTTCGAGAACGATACGCGAAAAGCCATTAGGCGCCTTGGCGCGCGCGCCCGTGAAAACGATTTGATAAATCAAAGTGTGTGTGCTGTGCTGTGCGAGCGAGCCCAAGGGCCACTTACATACACAGACACATAGACACTCGTCTGTGTATGTATATAGGAAAGAGCAGCAATGGTATAGTACAACAGGTTATATACGAAATTGACTAGAAATTCTATTATAGTTCTGCGCGCGCGAAGTAAGAGAGCGAGAGACGACAAAACAATGGCCTTTGGGGCGGTTTTGGCCTGGGCGCAATGCTTATGCGTCTGATGCGAATCGCATTTATGTATATATAGATGGATACAGAGAAGGGAGAAAGCTAAGCTCAAATCCCTCTCACACTCTTTGTGCGTTGCCCGTAAGCGTTAGAGTCGGCACCTTCAACAAATTACCTTGTGCCTTATCCTCGCGCCGGCTGTTGTACGCTGAGTGCTCACCAACCCGAGGTCCCTTTGATATACCAAATGACAATTTAACTGCTCTCTCTCTCTGTGCGAGAGACATTGTTAGCTTTGCAGATTTAGCTGAGCTTGCGTTACGACGATTCTCCACCCTTCTACTGTACATGTATCTCGAGAGGAAGAAACTTTCACTTATGTGTGTGTATTTATGATGAGTATCGCGCGGAGAATCGTTAGAATGTTTAACGTATACGTGTGTTACTGCGTCGCGAAGATCATTCTGTGGGTGTGTGTGTCGAGACACAATCGTATAAAAAGCAGAGCTCGGAAAACTGCTCGGTAACGACCAAAGGATTATTGTACATCTCCGAGTACAGTAGTAGTGGTGCATCTTTCTGCCGGAGGCCAGCTCGAGCGCAAAAAGCTTCGAAGAGCAAGCATCGTAAACGCGGCGCGCGTCAGCTTTTTAGGTATGGTCGTGCGATGTTTCGAGAAAGGCACCTACTTATATATATAAAGAGTCAACAACATTGCGGCTGCAGCCAAGGAGAACGAGGCAGAGGAATTTAAAAAACGCCACCGCCGACTGAGACTCGAGTCGTTGTCCATTGACTAATAGTTTCGCTACTCGTCTTACACGCGCGCATACATACATGCACACACCTTGACAAATTGCGCGAATGAGCCCCGAACAATGGACGGCGACACGACACACAACGACTGAGGAGCCGTATCTTTTCTCTTCGCTTCTTCTTATTCTTCCTCCTCGCCTCGATATCTTCGCTTCTCGATTGGCATTGTTGTGTGTGTGTGTCTCGGACACGAGGCTGTTTGAATTACTGCTCGACCGGCAGCAGCAGCTTACTCGTGCGCGCAGAGAGCGAAGAATAATGAAAAAAAAAAAAAAAAAAAATANAACAAATAATCCGGTCCACATCTCTCTGTCTTTCTTTCTGTCTTAGATATATATATATATATATATATATATATGAAGCAGAAGCAGTGCAGAATTTCTTACTTCTGGTAGCCGCTTCATGACTCGGCACAACTTTCCGCAGCGGCAGCAGTCAGTCCGCGCTGCCGCGGTATAAAATCTATAAAGAGAGCCGTGCGCTTATAATTAAGTCCGACACAATGCGCGATGCAGCAGCAGCAACAGAAAGAAGGACTGGAGAAAAGGAAACCATCACACACACAGGTACTGCTCAATTTAAATTGCTTTGGATTAAAAATTCGATGGGGAAATAAAGCAACACGTCCGAGAGCAGAGAGCAGAGAGCCAAGACACGATGCGTATTTCGCGCGCATTTTTGATGATGCACTGGCACGCAACGCTCGTTTATTTCTATAAGCAACGATTGATTCTTCTTTTGGGGGGCAAAAACGGACACCTTTGGTCCGACATTCGTTTCCACTCGATTTCGAGAAAAACTTATTTATTGATCGCAAAATGTATTCTCCGTCGCTTCACTTGTGCCTAAGTAAAATAGAAAAAAACTCGTTTTTTTTTCTGCGCGAGAGTGTGTATACGGAATGGGCGTAATTGGATTTCATGCGTTTCGAGCGACGAAAATGGAATAAGACGTGCGAAATCGTTCTGAAGGGTACTTGAAGAGATATACACAGTTCAACGAGCTAGTCTCGAGATTACATCTTTCGCTCGCTCTGTGTATATCTGTGTGCGTGTGCGTGTCGAAAATCGCGAAGAAAAGCTTTTCCCCGAGCAACAAGACAAAAAAGCAATTTGAATATACTCCTCTCTCTCTCTCTCTCTCTCTCTCTCTCTCTCTGCGCTCTCGGCCTGTAATTGATCAAATGTCAAGAGAAAAATAAAAGGATCTCGAGTTTTTAATACGTCTGTTCTTCCTTTTTTTTCTTTCGCGCACAAGAAGTACATAGAGAATTTACTCTTGCGTGCGCGACGATCCAAGCGTGAAATTGTAGGTATAAAAAAGAGATGAAACTTATATTCGTATTTGCAGAATCAAAATTAAGTTGTGCACAATCAAGATGCAAGGTTATAGTAGCACCGGCAATGAGAGAGCGAGGGGAGTTGTACATGGAAAGTCATGCTCGTAGCACGTATGTATGATTTCTACATTTAAATATCATTTTAGCTTTGAAAATCGTTTCGTGATATATCCAAAACTTTTGTATTTATATTAGATCCTTTGCAAATCATTTCACAGGCGTTTTTATTACTCTTGACACTGTGTTTTATAGTAAAATATGTATTTGTAACCACTTGCGAGTTCATCATGCTCCATCTGTTGACGGAATTGGAAAGCTCGTAATCAAATATGATGCGTGTGATCGCGATAAGTCTTGTTATAATACAAAACGAATTTCGGAGCATAAATTTTTACATTTCCTACAGAAGTATAACTCATTTTTAAAATCAATTGGCAGCTGCGTAAGAAAAAAAAAAGACTGTTGCATCTTTCGAATTGCCTTTTGTTGAAGAAAAATCAAGCACGAATATGTGAACTATTTTTTACATCATTCAGGATGTATGAAATTTTGTTAATTTGCCAGAAACGTCATAATAATAATCATAAGTACAAGCACACGAAAGTATTATAAGGCAACAACGAGCGAGACGTCTACGAGTACGACGACGACGACGAGGGAAGAGAGGGAAAGAGAGGACGAAGTCTAAGTGGTGAAGAAAGGAGGTATAAAGGCGTTAGGAGGAACATAAGGAGCTGCTCGCAAAGGAAGAAGGAGCGCAATATATATGGTACACACACGCGCGCGCACTCACGCGCGCCATATATTTAATAGGAAGCTCTGTGCTGCTGCTGCAGTGTGCGGGTTAAAAGACATTCGCGAAATACGCGCGGAGGTACGGTAGGGGAGGGACTACAACTACTACTACGTACTACTGATTCCGAGCAAGGCCGACAGGTAACGCCACCGTGCGCCGAGGTGGTCGCCGGGGAAATTACGAATGTTATACCAACTATACACTACGCCGTATAGTACTCTCACTCCGCACAAACATGACTCGAGCTCGCGCGAGTAGCACAGCCTGCCAAGATATGCATGAAGTTCTCTATTACTATCCGCGTGTACGCGCGCTAGCGCATATAAAAGCCAGGGGTTCTCTGCTGCTGCTGCTGCTGCTGCTGCTGCTGCTCTGCACTGCGTGTACGCAGCCGGATCTTGGAAAATCGAGCGGCGGCGCTTACTATACCTTCTTCGGGCTTTGCAGCTAACACAATGAATTATGACTTGACGCGAGGAGAGAGGCGCGTGTTTTACGATTTTACCATTTCATGATTCACCAATGCAAAAATAATAAATGCCGAAGAAGAGGAGGAGGGAGACGGTGAGGAGGAAGAATTATTGGAACCTCGAAGATCGATTTTTAATGAATAGTGAATATTTTACGAAATTTGACATTTTAACTCGCCGTGAGGCGTACAATAGATTATATACCACCAAATTGACGTGAATCTATACGCGCGCAAGGCAGGACATGTTCACTGCGCGTACAGTTACGGCGTACTGAATGCGTATGAAAAGATAAAAAAGATGCAAAAAGATTGAGGTATGTATATGTACGACGAGCTATGTATGCAGCAACAGCAGACGCGCAAAAGAGAGAGCAGCAGCGATCGAGCGATTGGGAACCTCTGCCCCGCGTATTATTATTCTGTAAAATGCATGACTTGCGAAGACATCAAAACCGTGTTGTACAGTAGCGGCGGTAGGAGCGCACATAATATGACATCGACGACGACGACGAGACTAACTTGCTTTGCGCAGCTCTTTCTGATTTAAGTATCCCCCAAGACAAGCGCATACGCACACAAGCTCTCTCTCTCTCCTCTACTTCTCCTTTCTAAATCTTCCTTATTTATTGCAAATGGATTCGGTTGATGGCCCAGATGCATGGAGAAAAAGCTCTCCTCTTCTCGAGAGTATGCATTCTCTCTCTCTCTTGCTGTCTGCTGTTACTGCTGCTGCTGCTGTGCACGCATGTAAGTTTCGCGTTTATAACGAAAACAAGTCGTTCGCTGTACATGGTACGATATACAGTGTGTGTGTGTAAGGTAGCATATTCTCTCCAGTTTTTGCCCCGGTGTGTGTATACACGTGTGTAATATATACAGACACTATTAGCTTCTGTTTTGCAGCTTTTTGGTGCTCGTGTTTTGTACACCACTGCCGCTTATTCTGCATGCGCCTCCACGACTCGCGTGCAAACGAAAATAAAAAAAAATAAATAACAAAAAACAACGATAAAGGGCGCAGGAGAAAAAATGAAGTGGTTCTCGGTCGCTGCTGCTGCTCGTTTTGTTCACTTTTTTTCCTTCCTCCTCCTTTTTTTTTATTTTAATGCCTGTAGCGCGGGAGGGCCGTCGCGCGCGGACCCGATATAATACACCCGAGTATGTATAAGTGTTCGAGAGGCAGAGAAATTATAACCGCATACTTGCTTGCCGTTGCTGCTGCAGCTCTGTGGCGAATAAATTATATTTGTTGCTCGGGTGTTTTTAGCCAAAGCCAAAGCGCCGACGACGAGCCGAGCGCGCGATATTCTGAATTAGTTGCCGATTCATTATTCAAGCAATGCGCGCGGCCAGAAGCAGCAGTAGCTTTTCTGACGATCTTTTAAAATTCATGAGCGTAGCAGCAGCAGCAGCGATACGTATATATAAGCGAGGATACGTATGTATATAACTGAACCGAGCAATGACGATGCGATGATCGCTTTCTGACTTTCGGGGGAAAGGGAAAAATGCCCTGCGACGATGTTAAAGCCGCGCGCGCGCTTGAGCTTTTATCGTCATAAATCGTCTCTGCGCGACTTTTCTACGCCAGCAGCATCTCGCAATTTTCGGCCTCGCGATCCTACTTAAATTACGACGACCAAAAAGGCACTTGATTAAATAATCGCTACGGCATACGTACCTATCAACGGAATCTTCCGCGAAACGAAAAATGATCGTAATTATAAGAGGACCGAGCGATATTTCGTTCTGCACGGGAGGCTTGGTGGTGTTTTTTTTTTTTTTTTTTTTTTTTTTTTTTTTTTTTTTTTTTTTTTTTTTTTTTTTTTTTTTTTTTTTTTTTTTTTTTTTTTTTTTTTTTTTTTTTTTTTTTTTTTTTTTTTTTTTTTTTTTTTTTTTTTTTTTTTTTTTTTTTTTTTTTTTTTTTTTTTTTTTTTTTTTTTTTTTTTTTTTTTTTTTTTTTTTTTTTTTTTTTTTTTTTTTTTTTTTTTTTTTTTTTTTTTTTTTTTTTTTTTTTTTTTTTTTTTTTTTTTTTTTTTTTTTTTTTTTTATAACACCTATGGTACCCTGGCGGAAATTCTAAACGGTTTACGACAACTTTTTGGCCAACTGGAGAGTTTCTCGATGCTCCGCGCGACATTGAAAATCGTTCGGTGTAATTGTCGTAGAAAGGTGTGGAACCAATGTTATATACTCCGAATTATTCATTTGTTGTCGCTTGTTGCATAGGGGTAGGGTAAAAGGAAGTATAATGTCAAAGAAGTATGATAATAAACTTACAGTTTTTATTGGAATCGCCGATGATGGTGGTGTTGCACACACAAACACAGTACAATTGATTTACACAGTTACTCTTATGAAGCTACTCGAATTATATGCATACAATGCATTTACAATATAAACGATATTTTATAAACTTTGATTGAGTTGAGTGATTACAAGACTCGACACGTATAGTGTGCGATTTCGTAGATGTGAAGGAGAGCTGATCCTCTCTTACCGTAGCTTATATACGCCTAAATTTGCCCCCGCCCTAGCGGTGCAGTCGGTATGTAGTCGGCTCGATATGTGTCAATAATTCACACATATCTTGCGTGCGCGTGTACCTTACAAAACCCCAGGGCCACACTCTTCCCGAAATCGGTGGAGCCGCCGTCACTGCAGTTTTATAGGTTTTTCCCGATATTCATTTATCTCGCGACAGCGAATGTACATTTTTTTGTCGTGCGAATTGTAGTTTTACAAACGTTTAATTAACAGAGACCTCAGAAGTAGGTGATGGTTTTAGGCCGTTCAATTCAGCATTGTTCACGCTGGCTGCGCGTGTCCGAAATGATGTTACTCTTTAACTGTCGTGTGTGTCATCGAAGTTATGCATAGAAGATGCGTGAGATATATTAAATTGTAATTCGTGCGTAACCGCACGCTAGCTGCTTCTCGCAGTTTTATTAATTTCTTTTTCATTGGAAAAAGTTACGTCTTAGACTGCAACACCAATATCGAGAATTAATTGGAGAACTCTGACGCTGCTGCTGCTTATACATTTACTTTAACTTTGCCACTTGCGGATTCACCGACTGTACCGGTATTCGCCATCTAGTGGTGGATAGTAGCACTACTGAATTGATCGAAAACTAGTCCAAATTTTTCGAAACAATTAAATTGTCATTTTCAAGTCATTTGAAATACACTTGATATTTGTGGATAATTGTAATATAACCCCCGCAAAAATAATTTAAAACATTTTAAGTAGACACGTTTTTATTAGTTAGACTAATATTGATATTGAGGATTTTTACCAGGGCACTCGTCATAGCATCAGAGCAGAGAGAAAAATTGACTCCGCTGCTGGTGAGCGGGAAAGATTAATTTTCAATGAAAGCTCGTTAAATTTGATTAACGTTTTTTTAAACAAATGAATTTCGCTGACAATTTAATTAACCTTACGGAGGTCCCATAGATTTAAATTTTTTTACGCATTGGAAAAGCCGATATTATATCGAATATCTGTGTCTGATTACGGATATAAACAATACACTTTTCCTAATTAATAAATAAGAAATCAATCTTTGAGAGTAAATTTGATTTTATATCGTGTATATTGTAATGTGACAATAATTTGTAATTATTATTATCAAAAATGAATACAAAATCAAATAAATGTGCAACTTACTCACCCTGATAGTTTTGCCAGAAAGCCGAGGCTTGACTACCGATGAGGTCGAGGCCACTGTATCCCCATCCGGGCTTCTCCGGGGTCACCGGTTGCTGCTGCTGTTGCTGTTGCTGCTGCTGCTGCGTTTGCGATTGACTCTGCTGCTGCGTCGAATGCGTCGTCGACGACTGACTCTGCTGCTGTCCCTGTCCCTGCTGCTGCTGCTGCGTCGAGGATCGACTCGATTGCGACGAGTCTCGGTACTGCTGCTCGCTCCGGTCGCCTCGCTCCTTGTCGCGTTTGTTCTGTTCCCGCTGCTGCTCGCGCTGATCGCGCTGTTCGCGTTGCTGATCGCGTTGCTGTTGCTGCTGTTGTTGTTGCTGCTGCGTCGACGACGAGGCGTTCGACGAGCGTCCCGAGGCCGGGCCCGGATGCGGACCCGAGTGCGACGAGTGCGCCGGCGAGGCGTCCGCTGGATCCACGCTGCGGGATCTGCGGCGCTGCAGCGTCTCCAGACTGACGCTTTCTGCAAAATACAAAATCGTACGCCGAACTTTGTGAAATCCGCTGCTACTGCTGCTGGTGAAAGCTATTGTAGATCTGAGCTTACGACTTCGCGCCTATGGCTGCGCTATAAATATTACGAGTCGCAGAGCCGTTAAGATGCAAATCGAGCAAGCGCAATGTAATTATACAGTTGGCCGCTCGAGGAGAAAGAGAGAGAGAGAGAGTACAATGACTTTTTTCTTGATTTATGAACGTAATATCAACGGGCATTTATCGTAGGCTACACAGAAAATAGTTGTATCCATTCTACTGGAAAATGCTCGATTGTAGATAATTATTTTTTTTTAAGTATTCAAATTTCATTATGTCTCCGCGAGTACAGTAAGTAAATCGAAACTTGCTAAAAGATCGTATCGATTTTTCAACAAATAGGACGTTATATAAAAGTATAACAAAATTTATTATGCATTATGTTGTACTGCTCGATGAACTTTTTTCCTAATAAAACAAAACAAGATCAACAAAGCGGCAGTGGTTTGGATCGGTACAGGGGCACTGAGCTAATATCGACACTTTTCGAGATTGTAATTAACGACCTTAAAACCGCTCGTTGAATTAATTGCAATGATAAGTTTAACCGAGGAGAGCCTAGAACGAATAAAGATTTTAAAGGTACAGCCTCAGAAGGGGGAGAAGGGTAAGAAGTACACAGCCGACGATTATTGCAAAATAATAAATGTATAAAAGCTCTCTCCCGAAAGTAACTGCTGCCGCTGCTCGTCAACGCGCAAAATCTTTTTCACGTGGAAAACCCGACGAACCCGACGAACGAAGAAGAAGAAGGCGAAGGGAACAAAGTTAATAAGTAGATAGGTTTAAGGCGTTTTTGACGAGAAAGAAACTCACACACAGCAGCGAATGTACATTTGGCAGTCTTACTCTCTCTTTTCAGTTCGGTTTTGCCGGCGCGCAGCTCGTGTTTGATTTAAAGTTAATATCGTGACTGGGGCTGACAGGGTTAATCAGTGAAAGAGAGAGAGAAAAAGGACTCGCAAATAAGGTAGTGAGCGCGAGCAAGACGAAAATGCCATATCGGAATAAGAGATTTCACTCAAAGGGTTTCACGTTTGAGTTTTGCTAGTGACAGGGAAAGGAGGGGGCGGGAGGAGGAGGAGGAGGAGGAAAGGGAGCAACGAGAACGAGTATATATAATATACTCGGCTCGAGTAATGTTGTAAGATCGCGCAGTATGTATACATATTACAGCGTTTTCGTTCGAAGAAAGATAGAGAGAGAGCTAAACTCGCGGCAATTAGGTGCAAGGATGTTGTATATATATCAACATTGTACATACTTTATACGTATCGTTATTATTCTGATTATGTGGCTGTGCGTGCGTGTGTGTGCACGAAAAGGGTTGAAGCAGACGTTGAGTTTTGATCGCTCTTTTGCCTACGACGACGACGAAATAAACGCAAGGCATGTGTGTTTACGTTGACTTGACTCTTCCACACTCTCTCTCTCTCTAAGAAACTTCTGATAGATTTCTCTGCTACATACAACGGGAGCCCTAATGTGACATTGATGCGTCGTCGTTGCGGCGCATTCTCTCTTATAATACTCGCGACGAGTTATGCCTGTCATCATCTCTCTCTCTCACTCGCTCGACGGCGGCGGCGGAAAGCTTTCCTCTCCTGTGTTGTTATACGTACCTGTGATTGCCCTGATCTGTTCCGGCGTAGCGCCGGTGGCTTTCAGCGCCTCCTCCAGCTGCAAGCGACGCTTCGTCTCGAGCTCGAGCTGGTCCTGCGTCTGCTTCCTGGACCGTCGCTCCCTCTTGAAGCGCTTCTGATAGATAACTGCAATCAAAGACAAAGAAACGAGCGATTAATTTCAGAAAATGAAAGTATTACATATAGCTACGGTCAAAGACCCGTATTGGTTAAATATATAAACGAGGAACGATTATATGTGGTCGGGTAACATTTCGACACCTTTACAACGACGACCGCTGAGGACTCGATGTATGGTGCGCAACGCACGAGGTTCCGCGGTAGGTGGTACGAGAATGTTAATACGGAGACGACCCCCTGAGGTGAGAGCAGCAGCAACAGCTCGACGAGATCGCGACGGGCTCCCGCTTGTATTGACTCGTCGCTATGCACGCGGGCTGCTACCGTATTATATTCACCAACGACGTGTACGCCACGACGAATTTGCGGTGCAATGCATATATAATAATATAACGTTGCGTTGTGTATTTCGACAATCGCAGCGCAGAGCTCGCAGGGTTTGATCGATCGATCGATACTCGCAATAATACCGATCGGCTCTCGTCGCTTCCGTGAGTAGTTTACGTTTTATTATTATTATTATTATTATTATTATTATTATTATTATGTATATCGCTGCAGTCGTGTATTGTATTAGCGAAGGGCAATTATATATTGGATGCGACACCGGTCATTTATATTCCTGACGATCAATGACATTGGACGTTGGGCCTAAATAAGATTTTAATGGGTCGAACGAGTGACGATTGATTGATCGATCGATCGTGATTTGCAACTCGTATTACTTGAGTTGCTAGGTAAAATTGCTCGACATTAATTACGGCCTAATGACCGAAAAAGAATCGTTTGAAATGTTTTAAAATACGTTACCAATAATTGGCTAGTTTACGACATATACGTTACAACTATTGATATACGTACTGAAAATTATCATTTCGTACTGTTTCAAAACATTTAGGCAACTTTAAATACGATAATTCCACTTTGAAATTCTGCCGCTAAGTGGCAAGTATACTTTTGTCTGTAATTCTGCAAGTGGCAAAGTTAAAATAATTACATAAGAATAAGTCAAATTAAATGAAACATCCATATTATTCTTACTAATTCAACTAATAACCAATAGTATAACAATAATGTGATTTTAATGTATTCGCGCCTGCAAATTTCTACCCATTTGAGATACCCATTCAAGTGTACGATTTATTCAAAAAATGTATAATTTTTCTTTTGTTTTACTACTGAAAATTCGCAAAACCAGCCAAATAATTTTGTCCCAGTGAATCATTGCGTATACAACACAATTCACCATATCCGGCAATTTTATTGTTAAAAAAATTATATTCCACTCGTCGTTGAGTCTCAACTCGTTCCTCCGACTCTCGTAACGCAAGTCATTATAAATCAAACGACAGCATTTTACGTCGCGTCGCGCGAATCATAAAACGTCAACCGCACACGCGGCCGTGATTGTTTTTTATCCGTTAATTTCCGCACTCGTATTATTATTTTTTTTCATAAAAGAAGAATATAATAATCGTTCGATGGCAATCGACTTGTTGCGCGCGGCATTACGTTTTGTATCTATACGTAATACCTCGTGGAAGCGCTTCGAAGATGTACAAGAAATTTAAGTCGGCGAATGAGAATTACCTCTTTTTTTCTTACGATAACCTGTCGAAGCTGACTACCGCAGGTATATGCACATACAATAAAAGAGAACAAATCTCAGCATCGTGTATTGCGTGTATATGTACACGTAAGGCTTGTGCCGTGAGCAAAAATCATATTCATGCTACTACCCACACACGTATACACCGAGGAGAGCAAATCAATCAGAAGTATTAACGCTGATCGCCTTCGATGCTAGATCGAGCGTAGACATCAGAAGCTACAGCGGCACTTTTCTGATTCACAATGTGTATTATAGCGTGTGTGTGCCTTCTCGCACTTAAATACTACACGGCAGCGGCAGCAATACATATTCCATGCACGTATAGGCAAGAGTTGCAGCGAACGTTCGGCGTGCATATAAGAGAGTAAAATTACTCTCGCCGATACACTAGTAGTATCTCGCTTTTATCGGAAAGCTCGAGTACACATATACGCGCGGCGGTGGCGGCGGCACGTATTAACCGGCCACTGCATTTTCTCATTTTGCTTCTTCTTTTTTTTTCGCGTTTTTTTTCATTTTGTGCAGCGCGCACGCCTGACGATCATGATGATGATGATGATGATGAGTATAACGTCGGATTACCTATACACCATCGATTCGATTGACTGCCTTCAGCGACTCGCTGCTTCTTTGGCGGTTGTGTGTGTGTGTGTGTGTGTGTGTTGCGCACCTTCGGATTTATACATATGGATGTGCTGCTGCTGGATGCATGCAATATCTTCGCTCGGCTTTGTTTTAATTGTTTTTTGCGTGTATATAAGAGCGCGTACAAACACGCAAAGTACTATATATTGTAATACGAGATAAATTCTCCGAGTTTACGTACTTTTTTTTCATGTAGCTCCTTAAACTCGCAGTGGAAATTGACATTGAAAATGTTATAATTACCAGCTATGCGCATCCTCGTACATATACGAGTGAGCTATGATTGGGCATATTTTAATAACAATCATATAATCGATCGCATATACGCGCTGAAACATTTCCACATTATTTATCTTTCGCGATTTTCTCAGCTGATTCTCTCTTTTCTCCTTTTTCCAATACATTATTATTTTCCAAAGTTGCTGCTGCCGTGAGCGCAGCGCAGTAGCTCTCGGTAGTTTACGGGCTGACCGTACAACGACGAAAAAGAAATTTGCGTGCCTCGACGAAGAAATGCACATATTTTATATACAATATAGTATTGAAGATTAGTCATGCACTACCGTATACATGTAAATGCACGTGTATACATATGTGCGTGTGTATATACACGTATACTCATGACAAGCTGTTATGGACGCGGTAGCGTAGGTGTCCCCCAAGGCGATCATTGTGCATCCGCAGCGCTGCGGTGCAGTGAGACGCTTTTCTCGCTGCTGTAGCTGTTGCTGCAGAGCTGAGAACAGACAGCAGCCGCCGCAACCGTTTCACTATTGTACAAGATGAGCTTGTACACCTTCGTGCATAACGAGATACATATATACACGTTGTGCTGCGCGGTGTGTTATGCTTATACATATCTGACGGCGATTTAATGCGTGTTTTTCTTTCACGATGATGATACGAGTTCGGCTTCTCTGCTGCTGTTGCTGCGAGCCGAGCCGCGCGAGGAAATACAAGTAGCTGCTTGCTTGCCAACTTTCATCCGCCGCGAAGGAATGTTATCTTCTCCCTCCTCTCTCGCTCCGACGATTTTGTTTTATTAATGCTTAATCGTGAGTTGGCATTTATCGAATGTGTTTTTGATTTAGTTGGATAGTATATAAAAATTATTGATTTCAGACGGAATTTCTTGCAAAATCTGGTAAATATTTCTACAAGTACTTGATCAAATGTTTTAGTAAAAGTAAAATTTAACGGACTGGGTATTTCAGTCGACACACGAAGACAATCACAGAACAAATTCGATTAGGTCAAAAAATTGTTATAATAATTCATTATTTTAGCTCGTTCTAAAGTGTATAAGACATTACATTTGATCGTGTGTTTACAATTTGACTGTCTCTTGCCATCTTGCGTTTGACGCATTAACTAAGCCTGCCTGCTATCGGCTAACATCAAAATGTAAATAAAAATAAACAGAAAGCAGTAGTACTTTGACATTTTTATAGGCTTTTATTCATTCCTTGAGTACAATAACTGTAAATACTATTGTTAAATTTTATAAATATTTCAAGATTCATAAAATCTTGAAAAAATTTGCATCAAAATTATCTTAAATATGTGATGATTTAATGGACATTTTTCAACATTTCGATTCGACATTTCCTACTTCCCAGGTCATTAGAATTTTTTCGAATTTTACCCGGATACAGTTAAAACCAATTTTGACCTTAAATATCAAAGCTGGCTATATCTATTCAATCATAGTCAGCAGCTCTTGATTTTTGAGTGTCGACAAAAAACTAAAACAAAAATCTGTCGACATCCGTGTCCATCAATGATTCGGGCTTATTTAGAAATTTAAATTTTCTTTCAAACTTCCATCAATTCGAGTCTGCTCGATAGAAAGCCTTTCCAAAAATGTTTTCAAAAATTGAACCATACACAAATATAACAGAAAAAATCCTGACATCCAAGACGACCCCTAAGGGGAACGAAAAAAGCCACAACGGTAATTTCGATTTAATCAACCAATTAGTCATCGTGTGGAAACCGAGTCTCGAATCGCATGCGCTGTGCACATAAACTGTGATTGATTCTCGTGCTTCGTGTAGACAGTCGCACATAAGAGCTCGGACAATCTTCGGCGAATTCTTACACATAAAACTGCATAAATATCGACAGAGAGACGCGTTGCAGTCAGGCACGATCGTCTCTCTCTTCCTCCTCGAGTGTGCCCAGAGAAACAATCCGAGCGCCGAAAGAAATAAAAAAAAAAAATAAATAAATAAGGGAGAAGCAAGAAAAAAAAACGAGAGCGATTAGCGTACGCTTAAAGCTTCTCTCTCTCTCGCTCTCTCGTGCTATCATCCGCACCGCACCGTTTATCCCCTGAGCTTGTGTGCCGTGCGCTGCTTCGGCTCACGCGTTCGGAAATGTGCCGAATATTTACTCTCGAGGAGTTTTTCGTATCCCCGGGGCGATACATAATCTCTTGAGTTATTTTTTTTTGTTTTATTCTTTCTCGGGGGCCTTTCTTTTATCTCATATTTTTTGACTGTTTGATTGTGCGCGCATCGTGGATGCACATCGGCCGATTTCTCTGAATGGGCGCATTGGCCTCGTGCAATTTTCGGGGTAAATTAAATCGGGCGCACGCGCGTAATTTTGGGATTGTAAATTAGTTTCCGTCCAAAACGCAATTTTCGATAAGCTGGATGCGAGACAAATAAATAAAAAAGAGCTTGAATTTAAATGCGGGTAAATCGATCGACGAATTTTTCTGCGTGGTCGGTAAAATAGATTGCGAGATTATTCATCATCTTTAATTAAATCTATCGAAAAATGTTAATATTTTAAGCAGCTCGACGATGTATATACGGCACAAAAAATGAAGCGAAGCAGTAACAGCAACAAAAAGGACTGCGAGCTGCAGAGACACGATGTATATATTTGTTACGGTGCAGCGTAGCGGATAAAATATATCCGAATACGTATACAGCGGTGCAGTACAGTATACAGTACACACGGAGTAGCAGATGCAGGAGGGAGCAGAAGCGGAGAGGGTCTCTTTTTCTCTCTCTCTCTCTCTCTCTCCGCGCGACGGCGGCGGCACTCTCTGTCTCTGTCTCTCTTTCCCTCTGCCTGCACACACACAACGTTCGTGTATACATACGTATATATACAGAGGCGATGCAAAGATGGCGCATAGGAGGACTCCGACTCTCGCTGCGGCTCGAGTGAGTGAGAGAGAGAGAGAGAGAGAGGCCGCGAGCGGGGAAACCTAGAATTAACGCAAAGCGCTCGCCATTGGCCGCCAGGCAGGCAGCAAACCACTCCTTTCGCTCATTCTATATAGGTGGAATTGCGCGCTCCATACGTATGTATGTATGTATGTCTGTACTCACACATACACGCACCCACTTTCGCGTATATAGTACGCATTGACACGAATGCGGTGAGTGAACGAGCTACTGCCATCGACTGCCGCGCTACGGCGCACGACTCGCACTCGCGTTAAAATTGAAGCCCGCACTCGATTTAAAGTCCGTGTACGCTTTCATATTTACAATATAGACAATATGATGATGTTATATATTCGAGTGATCGAAGTCGCGGTTGAAAACTTATCTTCGCGCTATGTGAGAAAGCTGCCTATAAAACGACCGAAACGTCAAAAACACGAATCTCGAGCTTAAATTCTCATTATAATATACAATAATTTAAGGAAATTCATTTCTATCTTTAAAAACGTTATTTCATTACTCACATTATTTTATCGTGTGTGCCATATGAGAGGTGTACGGATGGTATAATATACACGCCGTACCTATACCTATACACATAGGCGCGCACGTAATAGTAGCAAAATACTCATTATATTATAAAGACGAGGTAAAAGCTGGAAAAGAGGCTCGTGCAACGCACGGAAGAATGGAGCTGCTGCTGGAAGATCGATCCAGGGCCGATGCTGCACGTGTCAGAGCCGAGGAGTTATCCGGTAGCCTCGAGGAGCCGAGTGCGCGCGGGTTATACACCACTACTACACGCGTTTATTTTTTTCTTTCTCTCCTACTCTTACTCGTGCCTCGTGCAGCACACACACACACACACACAACCGAGTAATACCTTGGTTGCTGGTACATATCTCTCTCTTTCCCGTGTGCTTACTCCGGGATGAGGAGGACTTTTTGCGCTTCTCGCGCGGCGCGAGCAAAACGCGAACGAGAGAGACTTCGCCTTGAATGTAAACCGGGCATGTAAAGCTGTAGCTGCTCGGGTTTTAGTACATACTCTCTCACACATGCAGCGGGCATATCCTTGTAGTAGTGGTAGTAGTATCCGCGAATGCAGCAGCAGCAAAGTCAAGGCATAATAACAGCTGAATCATTACACGCTCAACTCACGCTGCGCGCAGCGCGAGCACGCGGCTGAATACTACTACTACTGCTTTATAATACTTGCCAGGACCCTCGCCCCTCGGAATTAAAACCTATATACATACATTCTCTGTATCTCACTGCGCGATGCGGTTCTTCTTCGAAATGTTTTTTTTTTCGTACATCGCGCAAAAATCATTTCTTATGTGCCTTATACATTTCCCTCCGGAAGAATCACCGGCGCAACGCAGGAAATAAAACCCACCGATAAATCGATGTATCGCGATCGAGCCGAGAATTCGATACGTAGAGAATCATATGTGCGTACTGATTTTTGGTTTGCGCGAACAAAAGTATATTATTTCTCAACGGTATGTATGCGTGTGCGCGCGACCTGCATCGCGAACGTATTATCCTTCGAGCGAACATCAGGAATAATTTTAATAGTTGATAGAGTTTTGATAGCATTTTTTAAAAATATAAATATTAATAATGCAATACCCAATTGTTTTTGTGTATAAACGATCAAAGTTACAATAACATATAATTGTTGATTACGCCCGAAACGATCGTTTAAAAGAAACACGAACAGCATGGAAAATTGCCAAATTTATTATTATAATTTGCAAATATTTTGGACTTTTGTAAAAATTAATTTTTCATCAGAAAAAATGAATTGTTAATCAACAGATCATCTCAGCCCCTTGAGCACATGACTTTTGGCGTCTGCGCATGCTCATAATCTATGGTGCCTAGTGATTTTTCGTAATTTCACTGACCGACTGCTCGGCTCGGCGATGCAGCAGCCGATTTACATTGTGTACTTAAAAACAGATGCATTATATTTTTTTATGTATTGGTCTCCACAGCAAATAGGGTTATGCAACAACATCCAAGGATGTATAGAAGCCTCAGTATCATGTGATGCAACTGGGTCTGTTGTTCAGAGAATTATAAGAAAAGGGGACAGAGATCACCACATTTTCGCCAGGCTCAAATGTTAAGTGAAGTCAACGACACTGGTATATATACCTTTTGGCTGCATGAGTGGTTGAAGAGTGGAACTGTACCACCAGTAGAAATAATTACTGACACGGGTAAAGCTTTGCAAAATGGCATTTGTACTGCATTTAATTCTATCAGTTGAAGTGATTATAATGATGTCTGCTTGTGGATCCTACAAGAAAATACATCCATAATCTCTCTGAAAACACAGATCAGAGTAGATGTTGCTCATCTCATTTGTGCTGCGCGTCGGTCGAAGTGTTTTGACGACCAAAGTCAAAGACAACAATTTTCAAAAAAAAGTGAAAAATTTTTTCAAAAAATGCATAGGATGTATGACAACAATGGCCAACTTCCTAATGCTCTTCGAGCGATGAACCTTTTTTTTTCTTCGAGAACTCGAATACTGTCTGCTGCACCCAAACAGTAAAAAAAGAATACAGGAGTTACTTCGAAATATTTGAAATCCGCGCTTTGACTTATACAAATATTTTGACTTTGACACTTGCAGATTTGCTGAAATTATGCTGCTCGCCATCTAACGGTAGAGACTTAAAGTAGTACAGTCGTATTAAAAGTGGTTGACAACTGATTCAAAATGTTCGTTGTAATAAATTCAGATTGCTTGAAAATGTGCTTAATATTTGTAACATATCTAGGAAATAACATCGGCAAAAACAAACCAATCAATGGTAATTATGAAAACATTTTAAATTGGTCATTCATTGGTCATTATAGGCAACTCGAATACGTCGACGCAGGTGCGAATCAACAGTCGGGATTTGAATTCAATTCGCAGTTTAGATAAGAAAAGGAAATATAACGCGAAAACTCTCGCACGCGTGTCGCACGAGAGAGAGGTTTTCTCGTCATTGCACACACACATATACGTACACTACACAGAACAACTATACCATAGTCATAAGCGCGTCATTATAATTCATGGGCTACGACCAAAACTATCGTAACAGCAGCTTCTCTCTCGCTCTGTATACGGTGGCGCGTCGTGGCTGCTCATATATACGCACCCTTAATCTCTCTCTCTCTCTCCGAGGCCTCCTACGATGCAACCCCCTTCGCTTATATGCGTATATACACACAACACGAGGCGTATAAGTAACGTAAACGTAACGTGTGTTTGTGACTGTGTGTGTATAGTTGGAATGTGACGACGATACCTATACTAGGCTACGATGACGACGACGACGTTCCGAGGGCGCTTATTGCGATAGTAAAGTGCCTCGTGTGCAGACGCACACACACACATACGACAACAACCGTAAACGAATATGAGCATACATAATGCGCTTTATTGTGCTCACGTGTGGATTCGCGTGTGCGGTATTATGTTGGCACGACGATCTTGGGTTTGAGCTTATACGACACTTGCCGGATTTGATTGTATGCCTTGACAATTACGATTTGACACCGTCTTGAGAGCCTGTGGTGGTTTCTTTTCGACGATATTTTTGCCTTTCTACATCTGTATTCGAGTGTAATTATAAATCGAGGAATCATTCGATCGAAGTTTCAAACTGCGAACGAGTTACTTTGAGATAGGCACCACACGTCTATACACACGTGCGTGTAAGCCATGACAAAGGAAGTATAAAACGATCAGAAGCCGCCGCTGCGTGTACGCGGCAAGAAAGCCTTATATGCAGACAGAACAGCACAACACACACGCCCGTGCGAAAGCATCTGATGCGAGTTAGCGAACAGAGAGAGAGAGAGAGAGAGAGAGAGAGAGATATGTACAAAAGTTGTCTGTTGCTTGAATAATATTACACTTAACTCCAGTCTCTCTATCTATCTTTCTCTCTCTCTTACTCGCCGAACAATCCGATGATTATAGTTGCTCCGCGCGGCGAAAACGTCGATAGTAGTTAGAGCGTGTATCCGCTGCGCGAATGCTAATTCCTTCGGGCGCACATACTGGCGGCACACACAAACTCGCATATGTATAATACACACACAGACAGTGAAGAGTCAGAGAGGCATGGAATATGGAATTTTCGTGTGCTGCACAAAAACTCTCTCATCATTTTTATTTCGGGCTCTCGCTCTTATTCTTACTTTAATCCCCTTTATATTAATTTTTAGCCGATCAACGCACGGCCGGATTACTCTCCTCTCGATTGTGCTCGATCGCTCCGCTGAACTCCTCTCTCTCCGCGTCTGGATTCTAATACACTAATGCTTATGCGCTTTTCGATTTCATTTCGGCTGCAGCTTCTCTTTTTTTTTTGGACCGATTTTTATTTCAAACGTTTTTCGCGGCGTCCGTGTCTGTATGTTTATCTGAACTAAGCGAGCTGACTGCACAGTAGACTGCGCAGCGAATTTTCAAATCTGCGCGTACGAGAAGGGACTATCGGACTGTATATTTCGGCTCGTAACACCGGCGGCACATTTTCATACTCACGCGGGGCTATAGGCAAGAAGATACATGTTTTTCTTCTACGACGCGTCAAAGTACAAAAAAAAGCTGCGGAGAAAAACTCGACTCGTACTGTGCGGGGTCTCTCTCTCTGCGCGCAGGGCTGTATCAAATATCAATTTCTCGCCTCTGACCAAAGTGAAAATAGCACACGACCGGGCAAGTTTACGTATGGAAATGGAAGACAAAATCCACTTTGCTTTCGACATGGAAAACATCTTGGTGTAATCAGTCGTGTGTGTAGTAACTCCAGTGCTCACGTGCGCGAGCTTTTCAATTGCTGAAATAGGAAAAAAAAATCTCCCTTCGAATCTTTTCTTTTTTCTCTCTCTCCGTTCGTTGTGCGATTATATATGCGTGTGTACCTAGCAAAACAGTATTTTGATTTGGGATTATCTCCGTGGCTTTATTTCTTTTGGTTTTTTTTGTTCTCTTCGCGGTTACTGGTGCTTTTTATTTTTAAACGATTATGCTCGATGAAGAATCTTTTACAGAACACGATAGTATTGATTTAATTTTTTTCATTTTTCTGTTTGTTAACTAGCCCTATTAGAATAACTCAACAACAATGATTGTTTTGAACTTAAGAAAAATTTCAAAATACATTACCATCGATTGGCTTATTTTTTGTGATTATTTGGTTACAGTTAGGATACAAACATAATAATACTGTTTCAAAACATTTAGTCCAGTTTTCAACCACTTTAATAGGATAATACCATTTCAAGCCTCTAGATGGCGAGTACCCTTCAAGTGACATAATAAAGATAACTGCATAAAAGAAAGCATGGTTTCAAATCTCGTTAGTTTTTCTATACCGGTTGAACTTTTTGAAATTGCAGAAAAAAAATTGTAATAAGTATCAGGTGATAAGGAAATTAAAAAAGGGTTATTATGAAAAAAAATTTTCAAACTTCCACCATTTTGTTTTTTTAATAAAATGTTCGTTTTTTTCGTATATTGTCATGTATCACACATTAATGAAGACGTGTGTGAAATTTGGTAAAGATCGGCTTAGTAGATTCTGAGATTAACAATGTAAAAATAATTTTGAAAGTCAAAGCTAGGCTTTAAAAGAATTTCTATCACATTTCTTTTCTCCCATAATATGTACTCTGAGCGTTTCTTAGCGCATAATTAAAATTATTCTCCACCACTAGATGGCGAGTATCGTTAATTGTAAATCTGCGAGCGAAAAAGTACAAACAACTGTGTAAGTCAATTACGGTTAGTAAAGGTTCAGTCAATTTCAGTCACAGTTTTAATGAAACTAAATTTCTGGAGCGTCGACACTCATATCTAGGCATTACAAAACAAAAGCGTATGATATTGTGTCCTATGGCGCTAAATGCATGTCCCACAAAATTTCGTGCGAGCCACTTGAATTACCCCAACACGCGCACAGAGAAGCAGCAGCAGCAGTGGGTCAGTCAAGACCTGCCACGCTCTGGCGCTATTTTTTTTATGTCTTTGCCACCGTCGCTGCTGGCACTGGTTAACACTTCTCAACTTTATTGAGAAAAATTTCACGTTATTCCATCGAAAATTTCCAGGTAAATCGCTGGCTAGAAAATATAATCGAACGTTTAGAAATGATTTAGAAGCTCGAAGGCGTCAAAGAGAGTAAGCGATCCTGCGGTTTCGTTTTTACGATAGAGCCATACACACAGCGCACTAATTAATTCGCGCCGTATGGGAACCAACGGCTCCGAAGAGCTGTATTATAATAATAAATTTTAAATCATCATACACACGGACAAAAACATCATGATTATTTGTAATTGCGTTGACTGCGACTCGCAAGAGAGGCCTGCTTAACGTGGTACACAGGCCGTCATTGGCAAGTTCAAAACTATATACATTATATACGGCGCACGCATATAATAATGATAATAATGGATAGTGACAGTGTATCATTAACGCGGCCGACCGGCCGGCCGTAGTGGTAGAAGTAGTAGTAGTATAATACAGCTATATAACACACTTTTTCAGTCGCGTAGTCAAGAATAATACTCCGGGCTTTTATAATATTATTACACATTTTTTTTTTAACTACCTTCGAGATCCTTGCGAAGTCAATATTCTTCACATCCGTTCGACTATTACCCGGGTAAGAAAAAAAAGCCATGCATTGTCGAGCGCGGAAAACTATATCCTCGAGCGCGTATATTACACGTATAGTATATATCGGTAGCCACCGCCGCGGCCGAGCTGCTTAATAAGCTGTTAAATAAAAATTCTATGGTCTGATTTTCTTACTCGCTCGATGTAGACATGCACCGCGAGTAAGGTAATATCACTCATTATATGGGGATATCGTAAAGCTCGATAATGACGATATGTTCGTTTTTACTCTGCTGACACTGCACAGCATGTGTGAGTTCGAATCGTAGGAAGATGCGATTCGAGAATAAACGCGAATGGCGTATCAATTATCATTTTTTGGTCATAGCGCGGTAACGTCGATCCGAGGTATATTTTTAATACTCCGAAGCGCCCAGCCGATAAAGCCGCCCGTATACAGACGCATCAAGTTGTTATTTTATTATACCGATAAGAGAGAAAAAAAAAAGAAGATGAAAGTCGCACGCACACTTTTCGCGTTGGGGAGGGCTAAATTTGCGCGGCGTGTATATATACGTACGTGTAAGGGAGGTGAGAGCCTTTCTTCGGGCTGCTGCAAAAGGTCGATGAAAACACGTTTTCTCCTCTCGGGTATATATAGGAAAAGAGCTCGCGGGGGAATCCGTATCTAGGCTACATTTTTCTTTATCAGTAAACTGGCAGCAGTAGCGCACAGAGCCCGACATCGTCGTTTCTCTAGCGAGAGACTCGCGCGCCGCGCGTGTTTTATTGCCCGAAAACCGACAGATATCGAGGGATTATGTGGCCCATCGAGAATCGCGGCTGCGACGACGACGACTTTTTCTCTCACTCTCTTGTTCTCCTTTTTTTTCTTGCTCTTGCTTTTGCTTTTTATGTACTTAAACGCTTTTATCTCTTTATATCTCTCTTCGACGCCTTTCTAATGTAATATTATATGCGTCTTTTTTTTTTGCGGCGTCGAGAAGTGAAACATATTTTCGCCCTTCCCCGCGTTATAATGTACAAAAGTTTATGTACGCGCGCTCAATCGTATAAACCTTTTATGCATTGTTCGGTGCATGTCCAAAGGCGTGTGCATACGGACAGAGTCCCGAAAATCGTGGATCAGCAATTTCGGGACTCTTTCGATACTTATTTTTGACCTTAATCAGAAAAAAGAGTCAGTCTCTTACAAAGGCGAGCGAGCGAGCGCATACAGATTTTTTTACTTCTGCGCTCTTTCTCGCAATTCGTTCATCCTCCTAAATCTAAAATAAAAGAGGCGCGCATATCGAGAGGCTCTTCTTCTTCGTCTTCTTCTTCTTCTCTTGTGCTTTTAAAAAAGCGGATGTTTCGCGAAACCGACCAACGATCGGATTTCCTTTCGATCTCTTTCTTTCTCTCTGTCGATCCCCGAAGGGAGTTTATTCTTTTTTTTTATATATATGCGCGCTCGCCATCTTCTCTCCCCTCGATTTTTTTTTCATTCACTTCTTATAATACAGTCTTTCTTTGTGATGTGTCTCGGACTCTCGGGCTTCTCTTTTGTTTTATCCAAAGTGCTGATACGTATGTGCGCCCGCATGCGTCGATTTTTATTTTCATATAAAAATAACCCTACATTAGACTCGATTCACATACACAAACACACACGTACGCAGTCTCGATTTTTTCGGGAGAAAGCAGGAAGGCGTACGTTTTTAATATGTGCGGACTACTACTATATACAATCGAGAGGGGCGAAAGCAACAAACTTGTAATATTTCAGCAAAACCTGGGCCGAGGCCACGATTACCTCGATAACCATCTATAAATCGTTTTTTGGGGGTCATTTTATTCCATTTTTTTGCGCGAAAAAGCAAAGAAAACTACATAATACGTGTGCGCGATTTTTTTATATGTGCGGCGAAAAAATAGAATAAATGATGAAACGGAGCGTCGGTGGCGGCCAGCCGAGTCAATCATTATATTTCGCGGGCTTGGAGAGATCGCTTCGAGAAATAGTGGTGCGTTATCGCTTCTAATCTCGGCCTTACATGTGCGTATATAAATGGTAATAAATAACTTTCGTGTTTTTGTTCAGGAAAGATATACGTATTTCGGTACATTTTTTTTTACTCTTACATCACTTTTTTATTCATTCATACGGTTCTAAGTTAATGAACTCAAAGTCCAAATTAATAATCCAAAACTTCTATAAACGGATGCATCTTACAAAACGTCAATTTTAACGCTGAAATATATATAAAAAAAAAGACAGACCTCGACGTAAGATACACTCCGGCCGAGTATTGCTCGGCTTATCGCGTTTAGTGCGCTGAAATATCGCAGCAGCAGCAGTAGTAGTGAGAGTATTCGGGTGCTGTGCTCCTACCCCCTCACAATTTCTCCCCAAGTGAGACGTACGAGCGTTTAATGGTGATTTTTTCGTACGCTTTTTACGTCGATACCGTCACGATATACACACACGTATATAATATGATACGTCGGTACAGTGTTTTAGGTGCCTTTTGGCGATTGCACGTCTTTTCATCATTGATGCTGCTGCTGCTGCTGCTTGCTGCTCTCCCAGAAATTCCATCAAATTGTTTTTTCGGACCGACTTTTTTTCTATACGTACGTGTGTGTGCCCCCGATGATAGCTACGATTGCAAGAAGTTATGATTGATCATTTAAACGCGCTACTACTGCTACGTACGAGACGGCGGCGTTTTATATGCGCTTTATGCCTTATCGGCCGACCGGATTAATCAATAGTTTCAAAACCCAAGCAATGTCTCGGGCGATACGTATATAATGTATGACTTGGGGTATATAACGCGCACATACACACATACAGGAAATACAAAAAGCAAACATAAGGCTGAAAAGACGTTGCGGAAAGCGGTGTATAGGTATAAGCATCATGACCCCCTTTGCCTTATGTGCAGCCGAAGAAAATCGTCGTCGTCGTTTTAAAAGCTCGCAAGTTCGCTGTGTGCGTGTGTGCGCCAGGAATTAAATTCTTAAAGTTCCTTTCATTCATACACATGACAAAAGTCGCATTCCGCAGCAGTAACAGTAGCAGCGCAGAGGGCCACCAGATCTCTCTCTCTCTCTCTTTCTCTGAGATATTAATTCCCATAAATTTTCTTTCAAAACGCGAACGCGAATCTTTTCCGAGGCCCTTGCGCTTTCCTTACGTATAGCATACATATCCTCCAGCGTAACTTTTATACATGTATAATCTTTCGCTTCTATGTACGAGCACGGGGAATATCGGAGTCATTTTCTTATCTCGCGGATCGAATAAAGGAGACCTTTAAAAATAGTCTGCGAGCAATTTTATGGTCCAGTAATATTAAACGATTTGATTACATGAATATATATTCCACATGCGAATTCTTAGATACCTATGTAGTAAATTGAATGTTTGATTATTAATTAAACCCGCCAGTTTCGAAACTTATATCGAGTCGATGCAGTGCGTAATGAGCTACATCAGTCAGGCATTTTCGTCTTTCAGAAAATCTTTCTTTTATCTTCGAAATTAGTTCGGACGCTCGGCGTACGCATAACGTAACGCCCTCGAACGCGCTGGGATGTAATGAATTCTTGAATATTACGTGGCTGTTCTCTTTTAACTAAGCGGGTATACTCGTATTCGCACGCACGACGAAAACACTTGAAAATAATGCGCTCCTCCCGTATACGTGTCTCATTATAAACATTGAGAGACAGTTTTCCCTCTCGCGTGTGGCATGAAAGTATACTGCCCCTTTTTGGTGTAAGTTAATTAGAATACATTTGCTATCGTTGATAATTTTACAATAATTTAATCTTCTTAAAAGCGCTAAATGTATTTAAAATTCGAATGATTAATCAAATAAAAGCGAGGAGAGAGACATTAATCACGAAGCCAAATCAGAGGTAATAATTGACGTCGAAGTTATTGACGCGATAACAAAAAGAAAAAAAAAAGAATAGCCCGTCGAGCTTGTATAAAAATCAAAACAAAAATTATAACGACGGATATTCTCATCATCGACCGAATGTCTGCGCGGAGGACTCGGATCAAGATGTAGGATGAATTTTATTTACCTTTTTTTCAACAGAGGGCTTTGGCAAAATCTGTATTTGTATCAAACGGCCAATGAGGAAGAAACATAACGCGGAGAGGGCGAACACACATACATACATAATATAAAGGACATTGCCTCGTTCTAATTGAGCGAGTTGTCGGCTCAAATCCTGATTTTCAAATCTCTCGCGACTAGTCGAGCGTGAACGCGATGAATCTTTTCTGCGTATGGGTTTTGTCGCGTCTTGTTCTTCCTTCTCCTCCTTCTCTTCTTCTTCGCTCGCTGCTTACTTCGGCTCGTGTTTAATAATTATAAAAATTTTCGGATTGAAATGATGGCATATTGAGTGCCGCAGCGAAAGATAAATCGCGCGCGTGCGTGCGTGCATGTTTGAATTTTTGGCCACGCAAAGTGCAGTATATTCGCGTTACTGCTTTGAAATGATATTTCTAAATTGAAAAGTCAATTGTTATTTCTGAGCCATTTTTTCGACGTACAATTAAAAGAAAAAAAATTAAGCAGACGTTAAAATTAAAGAAACCGATATTGAATTATATTCAAGGTACTTTTAATAAAATCTTCGTTGAAAATTAATGAATAAGTAATGATTAATTTTTTTTTAACTCCTCAAAATCGCGGGAAAATTAAGTATTAAAAAGTGTCAACATTCATCACTAGATGGCGAGTAACTTTATCTGGAAATCCGCAAGTGTCAAAGTGAAAATAATTGTATAAGTCAAAGCCAGGTCAAAGCAAAATAACTTCAAAGTAATTAGTTCATGTTAAGGACGTTCCCTCAAAAAAATGACCATCGATAAAGGGCCTTGAAATTTTAACCACATATTATTGACAATACTTTTCATAAGTGTGAGAAATTTCAGGAACTTTAACCAAACCATTTCCGAAATATAATTAATCAAAGTTCGGTACTTTAACATGGTATCCCTATGTTAGCGTGTCGAAAAGACGCTATTTTGTGTGATTATAAAAAAACGCATCGATAAAATCTTTTCTCTTGCAAATTTTCTCTAAAATCTATCGTTCAAGAGCTATAAACGATTCAAATTTAAATAATTTCAAGCAAAGAATCTTTGCGATTTTTTATCTCAATAAGTATGAACTCTACGAAAAATTGTAAAAGAACAAAAAAGTCTTAGAATTTGTTAAGGAAAGCGTATGAATTTTTTCAGATTTTTTCTAGACATATGCCCAAATTTGTCGGTCAGGTCTGAGGGAACTACCTAAAATGATTCGTAAAAATATCTTCAAATTTAATTCCAATCACATCACTTTTAATGATCTGCGTTGGTGAAAAAAAATCTCCCCTTTTACATTAATTTTGATGTTAATATTATCAGCAGTATGCTAACATGTAAAAGCATACATTCTCTTCAGTACATTTTTAATTACTGCAGCATGTATAATTCATCGCAAAGAATTGGTACATTCGCTCGATCGTTTTTGATTCGAAAAAATATTTTTGTATAATATGCAGAAGAGTTCTCTCTCCAAAAAAATGAGAAGAAGAAGCTCGTCTCGATGCAGGTAATAAGTATTTGCGGCCACTCTGCTCTGCGCGCCTTCGACTATATATGTGTTATTCAAATACTTATAATACACATTATACGTAAGACGAAGTGGCAGGTGGAAGACGACCGACCTACCAGATCGACTATTGGCATTTCGCTCGGGTAAGTATCGCGTTTCGTCCGTTCTCTCCTCTCTCTCTCTCTCTCTCTCGCTCGCGTTTCGCCTCGAAAGGCCCTTTTTTCTTTGCGATTGTATATACGAGCCAGTGTCTGTGTATGTGTGTGTGTGCGGATTTTTAATACACGAATCAAGCCGGGAGAATAAAAAGTATCGAAAATCAACATATGCGCACGAGGGAGTCGCGCGCTGTCTATATGGCTGCACGGAGAATGTCAACCGAACCCCGCGCGCGCGCGCTCCGAGTTAATTGGACGAAGAACAAACAAAAAAAAAGTGAAAAAGCTGCTGAGCTGTGCATAAGTTTATACATAATATAAGCTATAAAATCAAATCAAAAGGTCTCGAGTTGCACGCGAGCTATATAGATTTCTATGAATGATTCTTGGGCGCGCGGCGCAGTGACATTTTTTCACAGTCGACACACAGGAAACTCGATGAGAAGAACGACGTCTGGGGGACAAAAAAGAGCAAATATGGTTTTTATCGTACGTGTTTTCTTCTTTTTTTTATGTTTTATCGATGTCCATTATCGAGTGACTTTATATTTCATTGCGTATATGGTACTAATCATCGCCGCTTTGATGGACGTACATACACACGTACGTAGAGGGTAAAATTGCAGTACATAAAACGTCGTCGTCGTGCCGAGCGCGAGACGCGAGACTCGGAACGACATAAACATCGGTAATGGTGGCACGACACAACTACTACTACTACTACTAGTACGAGCCGAGAGACTATTATTCCAAATGACGTGAAGATGACAAGCTCTCCTACTATCTCTCTCTTTCCTCGGAGGGTTTATTCTTGTCTGTTCGCATCGCGTATGTCTTGTACACAAAGTTATGCGTCCTCGTCGTCGTCTTATAGTCGAGTGTGCAGTTGTCGTCTATTATATACACAGGAGAGGAGATCAATCGTGGGTGGCCGACATATTGTGTATTAACGGTTTGTAATGTGCGCTAATGGAGAGATACGACGACACGCGCGCGAGCTTGTGACTTTTTTTTATTATTATTATTACGAAGCGGCCGCGAAACTAACTGTGTGTATAACGTTGTAACGTTATTATTTTACCTTTGAAATTGTTTTTATAACTAAGAGCTCGGAATTATATTTAATGCGGTTTTATTAAATATAATTGGTTGTTATGTATGTAGCAGCTATTGTATAAAGAAGGAAACAAAAAAAAATGTTTCGTATGAGTTAAGTCATATATTTAACATGGTCACAACGAGAGCGCGTAAAAAATTAATCTTTAGATATATATATGTGTGTAAGTCCGAGTAATTAATTAGGCATGACCTGCTAGATACAGGGAGGCATGGTTATGCGCAGGATATATTATGTTATTGTTTGTGCCATCGGCTGGTGCACAATAAATAAAGCGCATACAGATACTGTACGTGTTTGCGCTTATAAACACGTTACATGCTCTTCGGTATTCGCGTTGCTGAAAGCACGACGACAAGACCTCGGAGGGGGAGAGGGAGGGAGGGAGAGAAGGTCGACAATGCGGCGCAACGACGACGAGACTAATAAATTTAATGTTAAAATGTAGAGCCGAAGTCTTTGAAAATCTGAATAATAAGCGTATCTTCGAAGTTCGATTTTTTTTCCTTTTGACGACATCTTTTCTCGATGCAAGCTTCAAGGACTTACCGGTATTTTTCGTGTCATCCGAGGTAGTCGCAATTATGACAATTTGTCGACGATTATCGCACCGCAACCGTAATTACACACACTCATCAGAAAAAGGAAGCGCAGGTTTCAATGTCACACAATGTCGCTTAAAACCGATTGTACCGAGGTAAATAAAACTCTCACCCATACGTAACACCATCCTTGGAGCTATTTCACCTATACACAGCCCCGAGAGCGAGTGTCATATTGGTTTCATCAAACGAATATTAGAGCCTAGACGATAACGGCCTGAGAGAGACGAAGAAGAAGAAGAATCAAGGATCGTTAAAATAATCATATCGTCTAACTCTCACTCGAGTTTCCTCGAATTAACGCTCGCTACTCATCTCTCTTTCTCCCTCATTTGCCTCGGCCTGATCCTCCAGCAGCATGAGCAGCTACAACAACTTTGAAACGGAAATCTGATAACGTCCTCTCACGCTTTCAATGGTGTGTCCAAGGGTCATCTTCTTGCTCTGCTCCGCTCGTCGTCGTCGTCTCGCAGTAAGCGAGAGAGTATTTGGACCTTCTGATGTGCAGAAAAGGGGGATGAGCTGGTGGGCAGAGCAACGCAGCATCAGCCAGTAGTGCGGGGGGCTCTTCCTTCCACATTCAGAGGCAAAGGTTCTAGAAACTCGATCCAATGGCTTCAACTTGAGACTGACCGAGGAATATCCAAGCACACGTACCACTGAGCTGCTGCTGCTAACCCGAGCCTCGACTGCATAGCGCACAAGCTGAGATTGCAATTTGGCGCGCGCGGCAAAGTAGAGAGAGAGACTGAGAGCAAATATAAACTCTCTCTCTCTCTGCTCGCTGATCAGAGGTGTATAACCCTGCGCTTCGCTTTACTTAGTTCTCGAGGCCGATATACAACGATTCATCCGTACGAAGGAGAGAACCCGTGTTTATACATCCAAAGAGTGTCATTTTCTAAATGCCAAAGTTCATCGCATTCGTAATTACAACCGTACGCATAAATATATTACGCTTCAATCGTGCCAACTGCCTCCCGAAATTTATGTAATCAAATCTGCAATAAAATCAAGTCCGCGCCAAGCGCCACACGCGCGGGTAAATACATATAATAACTTGGCGAGTTTCTACCCGCGTACACCTATATATATTACGTGTACATATACAAACTAATAAAACAAGAGAACGTGCTCGGAAACTTTAGTGTGTTAGTGAGTGGGTGGCCATGGTGGCCTGGGCACGAGATAACGGTCTCTCTCTCTCTCTCTCTGTATATATATGTAAGGGGGTGTTAGTAGTCATAGCAAAGGAGAGGAGATGGAGAAAGAGAGAGGAAACGGCTAAATGCGTTTTGCATCTAAGACGACACGTGGGCACGTACTCCTCGTTTACGTTTTCTCTCTCTCTGGTATAAGCACGTAGTGTGGAGTACTGACCGGGGCGAGTTTAATTACAGGGCTTGGGTTGGTGGTGCTGCTTGTGGCCAGGCGTAGACAGGACATACACACACAAAGTTGGGCTGCTGCTGCTGCTTTGTAAGGCAACGCGAGCAGAGCCAGAGCCAGAGATCGACCGTAGAGTCGGAGTAGCAGCAGCAGTCACCCTGCGGCTTCCATTGACAATGAACTCCGTTTCTCTCCCGTGCGAGAGACGAGAGCGAAGGCGATGGGCTTGACCTCGTACTACTACTGCTGCTGCTATTGCTCTCTGTACAGACAGCATCAATTGCTTCTCACTACGCATTCATTTTCATAAATGTCTCGCGCAGCTCCCAATCGAGCTGTCTCTCAAAATTTCAAATTCAATCGGTCACTAATAGCTTTTCACTGCCCGAATTCACTACCGTACACCACTGCGTGGGTACTTTCAATTACGAATCGTGCTTTTGTGTAAATTTGTTCTTTTTTTTCGGAGGTGATCGATATCACCGAAATAAAAAAAAAAGATAAAAAAAAAAACGGAGTTTTGCGAACACTTTTGCGAAAGACACTCTGCGAATAGATGGAAATATCTTTGTGTGTGACGCGCGATCGCGCTAACCACAATGGAGAGCTTTTATATATAAAAGCACACACACGTACATGAAAATGGACACACGATGTTTCACTATGAAGTTTAATACCTCGCGAGCTCGGTCGAATTCTATATCCCCGCAGAGCCGCGCGCCACACATGCATGTTTCACTGCACAAAACTTTGCTGCTGCTGCTGCTGCTGTGTGTTGTGCTGTGTAGAGTATAAGTGTCGTGTGGGCGCGCGACAATTCACGATTTTTACGAGCGATACATGCCTGGCGCTTTATAACCGACAAAATGTAATTTTCCCCCGGAGCTCGAGCTGCCGAGTATAGAGCCTCTTTTTTGCCCTTTCTTGTGCTGCTGCTGCTGCTGTACCGCCCGCGCGTACCCATGAAAACACGGTCAACGCGACGCGGTGTATGAATTGGCTGGACGAGAGAGAGAGAGAGAGAGAGCCTGAGAGCTTAATGATGTGGAAGAGCAGAGCAAAACATTCTTCGGTTCCGATATGCGATCTATTATCGAAATTTTTCTAATACTGCTTTTATATCAGAGCTGTACTCTTTTTTACAGTGAGTCCAAGTACCAAGTTTTTAGCAATGCTACATCGTACCGCTGGAATGTTCTTTTGTTCTTTTTCATTAAATTTTATTTTTTTATCGAACATTCGATGTATTTTATCACGCTTATATGTATCGTCGAATACAGCTTGAAAGCTGCGAGTCGAAATATGAATTTTGTTTGACACGATATCGATTGACAACTAATCGAAGACAAGTTCATCGTACGCGAGCTGTATAGTTACTTACCCATCTACCACGTGTCTCACGTTGTCTTACCCATTTACCATACAGAATTCCACGTTCTAGGGTAAAAGAGACATATAATCTTAGGGGCTCAGTTGAACCCGACGTATGATAATACAACTTACACCTTGGATCTTCATTAGTTCTACGAGCTCGAGACTACAGAAATTTTGAGAAAAATGTTGAATTTCATCGATATAGTGCTTCTAAAAAGTAGAAAGCACAAATAAAAATTCTCCATAGTGATTGAATGATGCTTTTTTATTTATAGAAACTCCAAAATGTTTTGACACTTGCAAGTTAGTTTAGTACATTTTTATTGGCATATTAAGGTGTAATACATTGCCATAACACTTTATCACTTGCAAGTTTTGCATACAATCCATATGCGCCATCTATTGGCAATTAATCCATCTAAATAATATCTCAAGTTTTGCTATACAAGACAGTAATTTTTCGTAAAGGATATAGTTTTTTCTTTTGCAATGCCCATAGTACAATATTTATAATTTGTATGGCAATGTTTCTTAATATTACAGTAAAAATTGAACTATTCATGATCGTACCTCAATTACAACAGAAAATTTTTATTTTTATTACATATTATTTTAAAATTTCCTATAAATTTTTCTCCCGTGTACCTGCACACGCTACACGTTCAGTGACTCACAAAGGCATCCTCTACATACACACAGGGTCAGTCGGTTGGTTGGCGCCAAAAAAGTGGAGGCAAATTTTTCGAAAGTGTATTTCTCTCTCGGAATACGAATTGAATTGCATAATTTATCGCGCACGGGAGCTACTGTGTTGCTGCTGCTACACGAAGAAGAAGCGGAGGAAAATTTACGAGGCGGTACGTACGTCCCGTAATTAAAAGAGTCTCGTGTATGGATGCCTCTCGCGTGTTACTCTTGTTTTTCTCCTCTCTCTCTCTCTCTCTCTCTCTCGTTCCAAGGTATTTCACGTATTAAAAGTGCCGAGAAAGATAATCAATTTTACCGAAAGGAAAAAAATCATAGCCTCTCTTGCGCGCCGAGTCGTTTTCAGTTTAGGTTACTACTGTTCACTTTTTTACCGAAAAAAAAAATAAATAAATGTATTGTCTGCTTCGGCGGGAATTATGTATCGCACGAGAGAGTTGAGTACTTGCGGTTGGAGAGCGTCAAGATAGACAAACTTGTAACGAAATTCTGAGCCTGCAGCAGCAGCAGCAGCATCATAAATTCTCGTGACTGCTGCCGAGCGAAAAAAGGATTTTTGTATTATGACGCCGCAATGAACACGGTGCACAGAATCACTCCGAAAGGCCAATGGCTGCTGCTACCGGGACGCAAGAGAGAGAGAGTGACTGCGAATATATAAACTGAAACAATTGGCTTGTGTGTATGCGCTGGCTTCGAAACGGACACGGTCCTGCATGCAGAAATCGCCGCTTTCACTCAGCTCTCGCTTACGTACACGACGGCTATTTATAATATAAAAATGGTCGATTCTTTGTCAAATCGAACGGCTTGGAAATTTTTCTCTGCGCTATCCGACAACGGCTGAACGTGCTGTTCGTCAACGCGAGCTCGAATTAAAAGTTAAAATTATTTTCGAGGTTTTCTCCCGACGATCTCTACGTTAATATTCATATATTATGTGCATTAGCGTATGCAATATGGATGCTACAGAGCATTGGTAAAAGCATCGCACAGGAGCAACGCAGCAGCAGCAGCCACAGCGGCAGCAGGGCTCATTGTTCGAGTTAATTGATGCGTTATGTTTGATGCCGCGGCGATAGCCATTGCAAGCGCGCACATGCGTGTATATATATTCGAATAAGGGGGGTGGGGTTGGGAAATGGTGGGGTGGGAGGGATGTCCACTGATAAGTGAGTTACCGGTTTGCATCTCTCTCTCTCTCTCGCTCTCTGGCGCACTCAGACCTAATTATCTCGAGCCAATGTGGCGCATTGCGCGCGAGAGCGAGTATAAGCACATATGTGCTGCTGCTGTGTATGTCGCGCGTCCCTGCAGCCAAATACATTCTTGATCGAGTGCCGTATAGTATACTCGGACACGATATGTAGCTGCGCTGTCTATATGTGCGCGAGCATCCAATATAGCAAAATGGCTTTCCGGACTATGGAAAATGTCGACTCGATGCTCTGAGTTGCAGCCTGGCTAGTATCACTGGTACACGCGTCTGTTCTTGTATCGTATCCATTGATTTCAAAATTTATAGCTGATTCGCAACAATCATTTTTGCGCAATTCGGCTCTGATATTCAAAAGAAAATAATGAGTCAGATCGATTATTGATGTACAAGAAATAATGAGCAACTATGGAATGGTGGTTTGAATTAACGTAAAAGTTAGCGAATTGCGTGAAAGCTAAGTGCTGGATGCCTATGTTGTCAAGGATTTGTACTGACAACTTGATGAAATGAAGGAACTGTTCAAATTGAACATGGATCGCCGAATGAGGAAAAACTGCTACCAGTGGTGGGAGCGTCAGACCTGCAAATTGATCAATGTCATGATTAATGTCATGATTAAGAATTTGTACCTCGGCCGATTGTCCACACTTTGGGAACTACGTGAACGGCTGACTATGTGGAAGAATTTATGCCCCTGCGAGGACAACCGTCTTATAGGAGTGGCTATTGTACTTTAGCCACCTACCGGCCGAAATGCCAAGCTCTAAGAAACAAGAAGGCGAGTTAAGTTTGTAAATAACAAATCAGCTGATTTACTAATTCTAAGATGGTTTATTCTTTCTTCTGGACGATTGTTGCCGAGCTATAGCGAAGGAACGCCCCCTCTGCAAAGTCGTCGAATACACAATTTACTGTGGACTCGCTGCGCTCGGAGCTTAAGCGATGTCGCAAAGTGTTACTTGGAGCTTTTGAATTTAAACTTAATCTTGTGCATTTGAATTAGTTGAAAATTTAATGTTCAATTTGATAACAACTTTTCATAACTCGAACCTCTGTGAAATTTTGCCATATACATTGCCCTATACATTGTTTGTATTCGAATGAATTGAGATACGAAGGTACAATGTCAATTATTTGTAAAAATATCAGTAGGCGTTCGAATCGAGCACGAGTAATGAAGCTTTTCGTAAACAGGCATTATTGAGATCGCCTAGCCCTGAAAACCACGCAGAAAATCAATTATTCCCACAATTGGGCGAGTGTTGCGTTCCTAGGCCTATACCACTACTACGGTCTAATCGCAGCACGATGCTGGGCGACGCGCTGATATACACGCCGGACCGTGTATAAGGACAATTTGAACACACTCGCCTTACACCACAGCTCGGTCTTCTTATAAACAGCAGCCGCTTGAGTGCGTATAGGCAGCGGCATTAAGGCTCGGGATACAAATTGCGCGTAATAATCTATATTGGCTGCGTACATATAGCTCGGTAGTAGCTAGGAGCTACTCGGAGTCGTAATCGCGCGGCGCTTCTTCTGCTGCTGCTGCGCCTTTTCAATAAGAATGAGACATTTTGGGGTCGCTCGGTCTCTCGCTTGTACGGCACCCACAAACACACGTAACACACCACCCCTTTCGTAGCGTAGAGATACGTTTCGTAGCTCGTAAAAGCTCAATTTGAATCAATACGTAATGTCGCAGTACCGCGCGCGCGAGGCACATAAGCTCGTCGGTCGTGGGATCGCGAGCAACTGACTGTACAAGGCGGCAGTGCGACTCTTTGGGCGCTTTACCCTTGCTATATACTATTGCGAGAATATCTTGGGGTGGCTCTTCTGCGTTATTGCCGCCGGAGAAAAGGCTCAGGTGGCAACTCGACCCGTTCGGCCCGTTTATGGCCCATCGTTAGACGCGTGTCGTCGTCGTCGTCGAATTGTGACAAGGCGTCTTGCGCGTCGAAGGGGGTTAATCGAACTGCCTACGCACGACGGTGCGTCGCTGCATTATGCAGACGAAGGTTAATCGCGAGCTTGTTTATGAGCCGCTGCCAGCTGGAGCGCGCGGCAAAGAGCGCCAATGATCGCTCTCGGGAGTAGATGCGTATATATACAAGTTTATGTTTGTAAGTGGTTACGTCCGTAACGTTTGTGCGAAGAAGAAGCTTCTTCGTTGATGATCTCGGCTGCTGACACTGCCGAGAAAGAAAAACTCGGCACAAGGGTCGCGTTTAATTTTTCAGTTACATACATACATTTGGAGAATACGCGCGCGCGCACACAAAAGCTCGTATAACGATAATTAAATATTTGATGCGCGTGGAAAAGTTCAGGGATTACACTCTCTCTCAAGCAGTGAGAGATGTGTGTGTGTGTGTGTGTAGTAGCTCCTTCGAGAAAGCCCTCAGTCCACTGCAGCGCCAACATCATCGTCATGCATATACACGCGGCGCGGCCCAATACCTATATATGTAATACGCAAACTCCAACACAACTCGTGCGCGCCGCGTGGAGAATATAGAATATTCAAAATTCATCGGCACGGCATCTCTCTCTCTCTCTCTCTCTCCTACTCGCGGCTACGACGACGGCAGCGGCACACTACTTGCATACCTATGTACACATCGTAGAGGAGCAGTAAGAGAGAGAGAGAGCCATATAATCCATGCGCCAACGTCATGCAATGTTACACAGAAGGAGAGCAGCAGCAGCAGCAGCTACAACATAGTAAGTAGTTGTAATATAACTGGGAGAGAGAGAGAGAGAGATGACGAAGACGCATCTGTGTGTGTGTGTTGGTTGGTTGGTTGGGTGGCAAGGGCGAGTACCTATACCTATATAACGTATATATAGTATAAGGGCATAGTAAGAAGGCAGTACTAATCCCCGTGAGTGCCCTCCGGGCCTTTGCGGTTGCTGTAATTATACTGCGAGAGAACGTCTTAGAGCGAGAGAGAGCTGAGAAAACCGCGAAACGTCTTGAGCGAAACGCCGAAGACGAGAGATAGATAGAGACAGAGAGAAGTACTACTAGCTAGCTAGCCCTTGCGGGATTTAGGTCCGCACTCGACGCGCGCAGCAGCCTTTTCCTCGTTTAACCCCGCGCAACGCCTCATAGTGCTGCTACAGCCATTTTTGGCCGCAGCAAAAACAACGTATATATATATATATAGTTAGGAGAGCTTTCGAGGGTTTGAATATTATCTCATTATACGCGCGGCGCACGAGACGCGGGCGCGTCGATCGCTGGATATGCACACACACACACAGCCGTTGCTGCTGCTGCTTATTATTCGCATAAGAGGCGAGCAGCAGCAGTGGTATGTTTGCTCGGCTGCGTCCTTCTCTTCGCGTTACGCGTATTATACGAAGGAAGGGGTAGTTAGTAGTAATATTTGAATGCTTACGATGTTTGTAGCCGAGTGTACGTGTGTAGATATATCTAGCTATAGCTAGCTCTGACATCGCGAGCCTCCGAGAGCGAGAGAGAGAGAGAGAGAGGGGGGATTTACTCACCGAGTGATTATGGAAATTATCACCCCGAGATAATCACTTGGCATTGATGAATTTATGTTAGCTGCCGTCGCTGCTGCTCCTTCCTCTCGGGCTAAATAGGATCGATATATACGCGCGAAAGGATCGTTGACTTATACCACGTATATATATGTACGTATAAGCTCGTCGACACTTTGCATACGAGTGAATTGCATCGACGACGATGATGGTGACGCGCCCTCGAACTGCAATGCGACGCGCACAAAGCCCCGGGTACTGCAATTTCTGCACAATAAATACGTCATTCGAAATCTGTCCCAAGCCCCATTTACGTTTCGTGTTTCTCGCGCGCAGCAGCAGCAGCAATAATAGTGAGAGAAAAGCTCAGTTGGTTGTGTGCTCCTATGCAGTAGCCACAAACGCAGGTAGTGGTGGGCAATATCGAGAGGTTACTATCGCGCGACAATTTGACACGATCGTTTAATCGAATCATCGAGCGTCGAAACATTTCACTGGCATCTATGTGTGTAGGCGTGAGTTAGAATCATTTGTGTGAGGTACGCGGGACGCAAGAGTCATTGTGTGCGTCGAGCCTCGTTTCGTATACTACTCTTGCCTGTCATCGACAGCAGCCGGCCGAGCTCGCAGTAGCAATAGCAGCAGCGGGCGATAACATTAAAATTGGAAATAAAACAAATGTCGCGATATAGAGCTTGTAGACAGAGAGCCTAGCTTAAGCTGCCCGCGATTATCCCATTAAAAGCTCGTTGCGCTTCATTAGCGGACCGCAGTTCGCACTCTCTCTCTCTTTCCAAATAGCTTCGATAGTTCAGCAGGCATCCTACTATAATTGAGTAATCCTGTCGAGGCGCCGCTGCACTCGTGTACGTGTGTGAGATCGTGACTACTGCTGCATGTGCAAAAAAAAAATAAATACAAGCCACAAGATGTGTGTTGCGACTCGTGAGCGCGCGAGTCATCGTGTAGGATCAAGTAATTAAGACTACAGCAGTGCACAGCCATGATCATTGACACGGGGCTTTGACGCGTCGGGGCTGCACGACACGATCGTCATTGACTTTATGTATATAGGTACACAATCGAGCTTTATTAGCCGTACTGATCGTAACACAATCGTCAAATTTGATGATTACAGCCCGAAACATAATCGTTAACTCGCGCGCTGATGCTGTCTGACTCTCTCGCTCTCTCCACGCGCAGCTGCCAAAAGCTCTAATACGCGGTCAGAGATGTACCCTAAAGCCAACGGAGATATTAGAACGAATGATTGGGATAAATATGGAATCGCATATTGTCTAGAAATGGTCGAAGACTGTGTTCTTATGTCTTTAGTAATTTTACTTATACAATTATTTTGAGTTCGCCACTTACAGATTTGCAAGTAAGAGTACTCGCCACCTAGCGGTGGAGACTCAAAGTAGTATCGTCGTACTTGGAGAGATCGAAAACTGATCTAAATATTTTGCGACAGTCAATTGACCTTTTTAATAACTATTCAGTCCAATATGGTACACGAAGTATCCGTATATCTTTAATGGTATTTTTTGCAGAGTACCAGACCACCTCGATGCTTTTTTCCAAGCTCTCTTTCTCATTCGGACCGCGCGCGTAATCGAAATTTTCATATCCCATACGCAACACGTCGACGGAATAATATTCCAGCTCGAGCATTCGATAATTAAATCCAGGAGCTTTAAAGTCCATTCTCGCACATATATACAGACATAATCGAGTGTATGTACGTATGTGTGTGTATGTAACTCTTGTTCGCTGCGAACCCGAGAGCTCCAACCCCTGCTAGTCAAAGAGATGAGAGAGAAAAAAAAAGATGGAAATAAGTGAGTGAAAGAAGCACACAGTCGTGTAATTTCAGACATAAAGTAATTCACGGCTGAATTCTTCTTCGCACTCGATGTGTACGTACGTACGTGTGAGTAGTCGCTGTAAAGGACAATTTAATTTGATATGGTTTTAGGTAGCGAGCGTTTAAAATATCCGCCTGCTTATCGACGTAATCCCGCGCGGCGTTCGTGTAAATCTGTTTATTGTCGGGTCTCTTACTTTTCTCTCTCACCGTGCTGAAAAAAATTCAGTGTACCATCTACTCCACTCGGTCCATTTAAGTGAGTGTATTATTCGTTTAGAAAAAAAATAGAAGAGGCAAAGCTGCACATAGCCAACTGAATACGTGCTGCAGTTAAGAGTCTGCCCGCTGCAGTCCGGTATAAACAAGCGCCTAGCCTAGTGGTAGTTGACTTAGCAGTTGGTAAAGTGCGCGAAGCAAAACAGTCGGCAGTCGGCTAACTGCTCGTTCGGGTGCATTATCCTTCGCGCGCGCGTGTAACAGCTTGTAAATTTTATAATCTTTCGCTCTCCGGAGACTGCGCGCGGACATATTTGAGAGGCAACAACAACAACAACAACAACAACGACGACGACGACGACGACGAAAAAAAAGGCACAAACAGCTCTAACGGCAAATTTAAAGCAGTGGAATATTCTCATCGGAGCTTTTGCTATTGTTCGCGTCGAATGTGTCACGTGTATATATGCTTCACATACACACACACATACACTCTTTAGTAATTCGCGCAATTTCATCAAAATTCCTATCGCTGCTGCTAATGCTACTGCTTTCTCTTATATATTGTGTATATGCTACACATGTTACACGTATTAGATATAGATATATTATATGTGCCCCAGTGCATGTATAAAATTCAACGTACACTGGCGAGGCTGGCTTGTGCTTTAGCGCGCATTTCTTACGTAGCTACAATATTTGTATGTGTGTACATGTGAAATATACGATTTAAGCGCGAGGCAACGAGGCACGCTAAACATGCCGACTCTTTTGAAGCTTTAGCTAGCTGGCTGCCGTTGGGCTTGCTGCCGCTGTATATACAGCGACAATGTCACTTTGCTAGCTATTACTCAGCTGTGTTATGCCACTCGGGCTTTTTGTCCATAGAGAGAGAGAGAGAGAGAGAGAGAATGAGAAGCGAGGCAGGTCTATAATGTACAGAGAGAGAGAGCCTGGAATGATGTATGATAATGCGAGCGAGCGTAACAAGGGTGGCTTTTCCGAATTCGCACGGTTTTCATAGGTAAAGCTATCAGTAGGCGTGTGTACGTGTACCATACACGTGGATCGCTACGTACGAGCGATTTTGTAGAAAAATCCTTAAAATTGGAGGCTACAGTAGCGATTGACAATTTTCGCTTATTCGACGCGTGTAAGGGATTGTTCATTGAGGTCGGGCAGAAATATTTTCGTATTTCAGAAGATTAATTCACCAAATGACATAAGTTGAATTATAGATATAGTTAAAAGGCTTGGGTATAAATGCAATATTTTTTACTCTGCCACTTGCAGATGCACAGATGAAGGTACTCGCCATCTAGCGGTAGAGGCTGGCATGTAGAACGTCACTTGAATCGAAATCAGAAATGTGTTTCCCTCCGAAACAGGTGAGACCAACTGTTTGAATGAAGTGGAGAGTGAAAAGCAAAACAGATTGAGTGAAAAACATTAAAGTTCAATGTAACAACTAATTTCAATTATTCGGACACTGAATCTGTTTCTAGTATTCTGCCGCTGGAAAATTCTGGAGATGAAACATCAAACAACTGATAATAATTGTATTACGGTGCAGTACGTTATTATTGTGGCTTATGCTTAGAAACAAGTCTAACGAAATTGAAGGATCATTATGGTTAAGGTTGGTATTAAAACCACACTCTTATACAATTATCATTACTTTGCCATTTGCAGATTTACTGAAATGAAGGTACTCGCCATCTAGGGGTAGTGGTTTAAAGCGTTACTGTTTTTTAAGTGGTTGACAACTGATCTAAGTTTATTGAAACAATAAAATTGTTTAAATACGCTTAATATTTGTAATCCGTCAATAATCCTCGATGTCGATGCATTTTAAAACATTAGAAATAATGATCAATGTTGTAAATTTGTACCAAGGTTACTATAAAGTATAAGACTTTACATTCCATAGTTCGCTTTGTACTATTGCAAGATTTATCGCAATCGAAGCTGTCGTACTTGATTATCAGCTTTTCGATTTTATCAACAGATGGGGTATCGTAAACTCCCAAGCGGCAAATCAAATTCCCGATTGGTATAAATAATAATGTGAATAGTCATTCTTACCCACTATGTGAAAGGGAGTATCATCATTTACCATGATCGAGAAAGAGTTTTCGGAAAAATAGTAGTATAGGAATTTTAATGAATTTATACATTAATTTTCGAATGAGCTGAGCAAGTGATGCTGACTGTAGGGGTCGAGCATAAATAACATTCGTATCAAATGAATTTTTTCATTCTCATTAACTTTTCAACGTTTATTTATCAAGTTTTCCCGACACTTCATTAACATCATAATGCGGCACAGACGCTATATTATATAAAACTATCAGAAATCTTTACGTTGTCTACACACACAGCCCCACATACACACGATGCATATGCTGCAAAGACGGGGCTCGCAAGCACAGCGAGTGTCTATCGTCTCTATCCTATACGTACAGGCTAGCACATAGACGTGTGGACAAAGTGAGCAAAAGCAAAATCAATGCCCGTCATTGTGCACGAATCCATAATTCGAAAAAAAGTACAAAGGGTTTATTATTTTATAAAAATCCTTCGCGCAAGACTTATCGCTCTCTCTCTCCTCTCGTTGCGCCTCATTATGAACCATAGACAGGTAAATCGGCTAGAGGAGGAGGAGGAGGAGGTTGGGGAGCAGTAGGCAGAAGCAGTAACAGACCCTTCGACATTATCAGCGGCTACGGCGGCGGCTGGCGGCTTTAAAAAATGAAAACTCGACGCATTAGCATGTTATGTATATAATGTCAGAGAGAGAAGCATTGAGCTTCTGTGGCTCGCGACGTATTATGTAGCGTGGCTTCTTTAGTCCATGTGGCGTATTGAAGATCGAAAGGCTGCTGCTGCTGCTAGCGTCGCTACCGTAACTGAACTGAAAAAACGAAAAGTTCGTATTCGCCGTAGCCACCGTAGCCGCCGCCGTTGCCGACAGAGAGAAAAAGGAGAAATTTCACTTAGGTTTATTATGCATGCGTACACCTCTGCTGCCGCCGCTGCTGCGCCGGGGGTAAGCATCCAAGTAAAAGAGATTCAACCGCGTGTGTATGAAAATATGCCGCGAGCACTCAGCTAGTAGGCAGCAGTAGCTGTATGTAGCAGTCGGCTATCTCTCTCAACCTCGAAGCTCCGTCGTCGTCGTCGTATACGTATTAAAACGTGATATGAACATCGTTGTTGTGTTATATATCGTTGTCGCTCTCCTCACTTTGACTTTCTCGCATGTAATACACACACACACGTACACGTCATTTTTTCGATTTTCGCGCTGTCGTTGCTGCTGTACTACAACAAGTAACGCGATCTAGATGAGCAAGTATATAGATACACGTTGTTATACCGAAGCTCCTTTTTAACTATATAATAATAATAATAATACGATGACGATGTACGTTTCTTTTTTAAACGGAGATTTTTCTGTAGTTGACAAAAAAAACAATAACTCGTTGGAATGGCGAGAACGAATTAAAAATACATCGAATATATAATTAAACGCTTGAAATTGCGAGAAGTGTCGCGTCGTCAGTTTCAAAAATTTGTAAAGGCGATATATGGACTAGCAGCAGAGGAGAGGGTCGAATAACTTACGGGATCGGGTTGCTTGCTGGGGGTGTGTATTCATATATGCGAATGAAGTGCGCGGATGAGGCTTAATTAAATACTAGCCAGCGCGCGAGCGTGTCCGATCTAAAGAGCACAAAGTGACCACACGAGAGAGAGAGAGAGAGAGAGAGAGAGAGAGAGAGAGAGAGGGTAGCTACCAGTCGAGTAACTTTCTCTCCCTGTAGACAATCTCATCTTTACACTCTTTTCTCGCGCGACAACAATCCCAGTTTATACGGTGTAGCTTTGCTACTTTATACACTCACTTGTTACGTGTATATGTGTGCTTGCGAGGTGAGAACCGTGACACTACGTAAAACTGCTGACACGGTATGTGTGTGTGTACAACGTCCTTGAAGCTAGTGAAGTTTACTTTGTTTCTTAGCCAGTGAATTAACTTTTTCTTTGTACGCTGTATACGAATCGTTGGATAAAAGAATTCGTCTTTCGATTATCGGAATCCTATTCGTGGAGTAAATAACCCGATGTACATAAGAAGAAGCGCGGCTCCAAGCTTACATTATGTTTATTATTATTTTATTGGTTAAAAGAATGATGTCAGATAGTTACATGAAAATTTAGAACGAATAGCGTCGTTCAGAACCAAGTCAAAAAGAGTATAAGAGAGCTTGTGTATAAATACAAGCTGATATATTTACGTCGAGAGAGATTTACTCGGCTGTGACATCGCTTACTTATATACGAGTGCAACTTGCGTACATACACGTGTGTGTGTGTGAGTGTTTCGGAGTAAATCGGCTATGCGGAGAAAGAGAATAACGACGACGGAGCTTTGAAGAGCGAATATCCCTTTTTGCCTCGACTCACGCGTGCTTTCTTCTGTATCTCTGAGCATGTGTGTGGCAGCGATTTTCCAGATGTCTTTTGAGTTGTGCATAGCGACGCAGAAGAACATTTTCACGTACGTACACCTACGTAAACTTACAGCTTGCCTTGTTTCTTTTTGACACTGATGCGCTTTCGTTTTTACTGTATAAATTAGCTTTACTTGTGTGTTCTTTTTCTCATGTTAGAAGGACCATCTCGACAAGTAAAAAAGTATTATATTACTGTTACGGTGAGTAAGGTAGCAAGAAACAATCAATATTTGTTGATATATTTAATAATTGAAAACAATTACATTAACGACTTAAGGTACGATTCGAAACTTAATGAATTAAGTAAAGATAAACGAAGTTGATCGTTTTGGACGCGAGATGGCTCAGCCGAATTATATAGTAAACACGCAATCAAAAAATAGATCATAGCTTGATATAAATATTGCTAAAATATTGCAAGATTATGTTTATTATCCCTCGTACTCATCATTTCCAAGTACTTGAACACAAGTATGGAGTTTTATTAAAAGTATATTATCAAAAAGACAACACGGCATAGCGATCTTGGCGTCTCGATAGAATCTGCCTTCGCCGTAGAAAACAATTTAACTCGTCACTCCGTTTCTAAGCTACCGACGAAACAATCGCAAAACGAATTGGCTTATGTAATAAAGCTTTATTAACGACGAGTTATAGATATAAAGCAGAAACGGCCAATCCTTCATGGTTGGCGTTTGTGCGAGCTGCCGCTGAGCTTCCACTTTATCTCAGTGCCGAAGTATTCTTACAATTTAAGATCTATGCTCGTGTATCGAATGTAATATCAACGTGAAGAAGCGACCAATAATAAATATAGTTAATTCAAATTAAAAATAATTAAAAAGCCCCAATTAGCCAGGGACAAAACGATCGCGGTTAAAGCAAATACACGAATTACGCATACATACAAACCGGACGAGAGGATTCGTAACTCAAGCGCGGAACGATCGCAATGCAGCCGCACACACACGCGCGTGGTTAGTTAGCTCTGCGGTGACAGCTCGTTGCTGCAACGCATGATGCACGAGTGTTGGCGCGCAATAGAGCCCGGCCAACAAATGGAATCAGCATGTATAATGCTAGGTGTCATTTTACAGTAAGCGCGCGAACACGCAGCAACAGCAGCGGTGATTTATATGCAAGCGCGAGTCTCCCTCTCTCTCACTCGCTCTCGCTCGACAGTTCTCGCAGTGGGCTCGAGCGTATACGTACGTACAGCAGTGGTAGGTATATATACACGTCGAGAATTAACCGCACGGCACGCGCTTAATGCCGGGCTATCGGGTGTCGTTGTAATTGGGACCCTTGGGAGAGGCAGAGACTTGGCAGCGCGGAACCCAACTCTCTCTCTCTCTCTGTATATATACGCAAAAGCTGACACCTACATATCCTACCCGCGCGAGCATTTGTTTACGCGACAAACAGATACGATTGTCAAGTAGCCGAGTAAACGAATGAGACGACGACGAGGCGTCACGATTAATCTTATCACGCGCGCAATTTGATTTGCGCTACGTGCGTAATGGGTAACGCACCACCTATATAATATACACTCGCGATCGCTCGCTCGATTTATCGCGCGTGATTCGGTTTCCTTTCCGTGTTGATGTCGTATGTCTGGATGCCCGTTTTTCTTCATTAATGCGTCGCGTTTCGGCGACAAATTAGCGCACGAAACTGCGGGCCTATATGAGGTAGGTATCGAGCTTTACATTCACGACTGAATAAAAACACGCGTATTGTTAATGTCTCGAAAATAAAGGCGTCGTTCTCGTGGTCCATCGACGGTGAAAAAGAGACAGAGACAGAAGGGGCTTTTAAATTCATTAAGTATCTTTCTTCTCTATCTGTTTCTCTGCCCACAAAATCTCAGTTGCTGCTGCTTTGCTGCTGGGTATAACAGTGGCAAGTCGCGCAGCGGCGATCGTAAAGTCGAAATCCTTATTGTCGTCTCTCTCTGTGTACTGCTGCAGTGCTGCTTCTGCTGGATAACCAGCCGTAGAGCCTCTCTCTCTCTCCATATTTCAGCGACATAACTCTCGTGCGTAAACGAATGTTCTCTCTCGGTGTGTGTATATATGCGCGCGTATTTCGCGACTACAAAGCCCATAAAGGTCATCCTTGTTGTTCGGGCTACAATACTCTCCGTGTCTTTGCTGTGTGTTGTGTGTACCTCTTCCCCATTACACACACATACACATACACATATATATTTCCTGCATACTTTAGCCGTGCGCCACCCTCCTTTCAACGCGCCCAACGAGCAGCGCCCTGACGCTAAATAGGCTCGGGCGAATATTTCCACCCTCTCTCCTTTGCCCCCCTTGCCTCTGCCTCTCTCTCTCTCTTTCTTTCTTTCTCTTTCTCTCCTGGGATATTTTTATGTATATGTATAAAAGTGTACAATCATAGCGGCACACAACTTGGCACTCGTAAAAAAGCTAATTTATTTCGACCACTTCAATGAATAGAAAAAAAGCTCAGAGCTAGCTGTGTGTGTGCTTCTTGCGGTGTGTTGCCTGCCGCGCAGTTATCAAAATTTATGAATCTCTAAACCTAAATATATATATCCGAGTATATATACATTTTTTCTCTGGAACGAGGCGCAGGCGTGTACTCTCCTCGCTACTTTTAAATAATTATTATACGCGCGAAACCGTCGTCGACAAATTACGATTCAGCCCATTGATTAGACTGCGTTAATTAAATTTTTATTTTAAAATTACCCGCGCCAGCCCGCCCGTCCGCGCGCGTTAGCTCTGTGACATGGAGGGGCGCTTTCCCTTCCTTGCGAAGTGTATATATCCGAATGAGTGAAGAAGTGCAGAAAAACGTCTTGTTAACGCTATTAAAACTTGTCTCTTAAGAGAGCTTTTTTGGGTGGATATAGGCGGATACTCTGCACAGTTGCGCGCGTATAAATATAAACTCTCCTTTCTGATTAAACGAGCTTATGTAGCTAAAAGTAGACTTTGGTCATTAGTTCGATTGAAGTCGAGAGAGAGAGAGAGAGAGAGAGAGCGAAATACGTTTTGGAAAATAAAACGATCCCTCATCAATCATCTTCGGTTGGATTTCGAAGCGAGAGATCCTTTAACGCCGAGTAGCCTCCCACGTTATGCGCTTTACTGTATGGATATTTCTTCGACGCGCTCGCAGCAAGTTCAAGAATACGTTTTCGCAATAAGAATTAAATGATAATTTAGAAAATATATGCGAAACCCATTACAAAAATATACGGTAAATTATATATAAAAGCATTGCTACGGACTTCATATTTATATGAGTCATATTTATCGAACTATGAATTATGTTTTTACTGCGTGTTTTCATTATAATTCTGCTAAGCCATCTCGTGTTCAAAACAATCAACCTTTGTTTATCTCAACTGAGATCATTCAATTTCGATATGTCTTGTTTTGGTGTAACAGGTCTGCTAGCCGATCTGTTACTTATATAAATATTAAAATATGTCTCTTGAATTATTTGAAAAAAAAAACTATTTATACATTTCTCATCGTCCGAGTGGAGGAAAAAAATTAGATAAAAATGCTTTTATACTTTTATATAAGAGCCGCACATAAAGGTCATCGATATACGCATAGACAAGAGAGAGAAAGACAGATAATAAAGCACCTCGCATCGATATCTGTATTTGCACTAGAAAAAGATATCGCGCGTCCGAGGTTTGCCGAGGGAAACATGGGGTTGGCTGGTCGATCGGCTGCGCTGACAGCAGGAAAAGGAATCGATGCACTCGGGCTATATGTGACTAGCTGACGCGAGACGACGACTACCACGACGGACATATCGTCATTCATTGTATGTATATATAGTATTGACACGAACCAGTTTGACTAATGGACCGATTGTTGTTTCAGGCTCGTGTTACTCGGCTCTCTTTTATCGTATCTACGGCCATTCGCAGACGCGCGCACAAACACACGTACGTACAATTATATCCTATGTCGCTGCATACGTCGCGCGCTTGGAATACAACATGGGAAATCTACCTAGCGATTGAACGTTTTCAACCGATGAATGACCACATCTCGATTGGATATGTAATCAACAATTATAACAACGAATACTAGCATGATTTGAAACTGCTGAATGATCGCGGTGGGGATAATAACAAAGTCGATCGATTCGTACGCTAGATGGCTTAGCCAAGTGAATATGTAAACACGCGATCAAAACATCGTTCGTAATTCGATAAATAAGTATTGCTAATTGTTGTTAGTTTATATCTCAACGCATTTTCTGTGATATTGAAAGTAGTTTTAATTTTTGCACATCTCTCGAAAAAAAGCTCGCATCGGCCATTTCACACGAACACGTACGTCAGGCACACCGCACCGTCCCTGCGGACCTCTGCAATGCACGACGCTGGGCTCTCGCATCATAATCGGTCATATTTTTTTCCATGCGATCTGCGGAGCCCGGAGGCCAAATATATTCTTTCGCGTGTATATATACGAATTGAAAGAAAAACGTCTCTCGTCGTGGCCTCGTGTGCTCTATCCTCTGTCTCTCTCTCTTATATTCTTATGCTTGAAAAATGAATCTGGCGTCTTTGATGAGACCGTTCGATACGTATAGCCGCGCGCACGTAGTGTACGACCAGCGGCGGATACGTGTAACGTACTTATACACATTGCGCGGCGCGAATATACGAAGGCGCGCGCGCAAAAGGGCTTGCATACGTCGGAGCCCACAGCGACTCTCGTATACTCTCTCCGTGCGAATGTGATGTGTGTATTGTGTCGCGTTCGCTGTGTTTCGATCATATTTTATATTTGTTACACATATCGCCGAGGGCGAAAATTTCGCTGCCTCATTCGTCCGCATTCAATTGCATACATTACTTCGTCACTCACTGTGAACCTATGTATGGTATATTTTAGAGCTTTCGAGTCGAATAATGATAATCTTTTATGTTTTGAGGAAAAAAAAATTATTTAAACTATTCGTGATAAATCAAACTTTCATAAAATGTTCGAGAAGCCGAGTCGAGCGAGAATCTCTGAAACAGCAACGAATGATCTCAAAGGGATGCTCGTCAATATCACGTACTGATGCTCACACATACACACACTTACGTTAGACAAAGACACAAAGTTTCGTTCGCGCGCAGAGAGTAAGACAGAGAGAGAGCGAGAGGAGGTTATAAGGGAGCCCCATAAACGAGACTTTATAGTAAAACTATTCAGTTACCAACTGACATCCGATACATAAACTTAGTTTGAGTGATCATGCTAGTCCGCGCGCGTTGGCTGGTCCTTTGGCTGCTGCTGCTCCTGCATGTCTTATACTTGTTCGAAAGGAGTTGACTTGTCTCTCTCTCTCTCTCTCTCTCTCTCTCTCTCTCTCGTCCTCCTCTATACTCCGCGTTAATACCCACGCGGCCCAAGTTCCAATGGAATAATGGCGTTTTATACGGCTGTGTGTGTGTGAGCGAGAGCGTATATCTTTGGCTTCACTGAGCATATACGGTTCATTCATCGTACGATGTCGTTAATACGTTATACAAGCGCTAGTTCGCGAATTGTCCGAGATTCGAACTATCTCGGAAATTACGTTATCTAAAATACTTATAAGTATACATTTTCAGGCGAGAGAAAAATATAATAGATGAAAAAGAGAAGGGGCGCGACCCTCAGACCGAATGCAAGCTCTCAATCGTGCACGAGCGAGGATCAATTCTTAATTATCGATAAAGATCCTTGAATATATTAATCAGAGAAAACATCGTACTTACCTCGGATTTTCTGTTCATCTAACAATTGACGTTCCAGATTGTCCTTCACTTGTCTTTCCCTCAAAACGTCCATTTGTAGTTCAGCTGCAATTAGAAAAAAAACAACATTACAATTGAGATGTTCTCTCTTGTAATAAATATAGATAGATGTGTAACACGCGAGCAACGTTAGTTTTTCATTCGTCGTAACATGATTTATTATTTTCCTATGGGTTCGTTATTTATATTTCAATGGTTAATGAATCAAGACATAGTCTTACCTGAGGTACACCAAACACCCCAAAGAAATAATGATATAACGCTCAAAAAATGGCCGCTAAAAATATTTTAAAATACACTAAGATTCATCGGTTTTTGTGACGATAAAAATCTATTACAATTATGTGACAAATATAAGAAGCATTTTAAATGACCTAAAATTGACAATTTTATTGTTTTAAAAAATTTAGACTGATTTTTAACTTCTTCGAAAATATCAATTCAAATCTCTACCACTAGATGGCTAGTACCTTTATCTTTAAATCTGCAAGTAGAAAAGTAAAAATAATCGTATAATTCAAAGCAAGATTTTGAAATTATTTGATTATACATATTGGTTTGTATGAGTAGTATTTCTTTAACCTGATAACATTCTAAACTCATTTAAATCCAAGAGTTAAGACTCGACCGTAGTTAAGAACGTCTTCGGTCAGACTGATTCGCCAATAAGATAGAGAGATAGAGAGCAAAAACGAGACAAAGATAGTGAGAGAGAGAGAGAGAGAGAGAGAGAGAGAGAGAGAGAGAGAGAGAGAGAAGATTTGAAACTCGAAAATCACCGCCTATACGATTCACCGGTTCCATGATTAAATTCGGCGATGAGCATAGTTTGAGTAGCTCTCGTTGTAATAGAATTACTCGGAATTATATAGCCGGGAAGCTGCCTACTTCGGCAGTTTCTTCGCTGGTGGTACACCGGTGGCCGCGAGGGAGTCGAATTAGCCATTTCGAATATCTTTTGGAATATAATATGTATAAAGGTAGGAGTAGGTACGGGTGGTAGTAGTAGGCCCCACCGAAGGGACATCGAGAGAGAGAGCAGAGCAGAGCGCGACAACGCTTGATTTCACCCGACGACTACGTCTGTGTATTATAATACCTCACATCGGAGTAAGAGTAAGAGAGAGAGCCTAGAGCCAATAGCCCGAGAGAGCCTCAAGAACAAGACCTCCGCTCACACAATGTTAGGAGAGGACTTTAATGAATGTAAGATGTTCGTGCATAAGCTGGTGCCGCTGCTGCTACTGCTTCTCTACAGTGTGTTGTCGAGTTTACTGATTGGTTGGACTTCTGGGGATTCGAGCTTTCGAGCAAAATGAACTTGGCGCTCGGTGGCGGCGGCTCCGCAGCGGCGTTGGGCGAATTCTCGTTTACTTGGATTATTCATGCTCTTGACAGATTTGCGATGAAGATTTAGCGATATTTTTTTCTCTGCTGCAGCTGTGCATAGTTCAACTATACACCATACTTACATTGCACGATTGATGCTTCTTCCGCCGTGTACACTATGCATCTCTCTCAGAGCTCCGTCTTATCGCAATCTCTCTCTCTCTCTCTCTCTCTCTCTCCACGATCGAATCTGCATATTCACGAGTATTATAACTTAGAGCAACGCGTTGCAAGTACGTGGCGTATTTATTCAACATAAATTCAACTTAATTATTTCATTTCGTATTGTATGATTAGCGCCTTTTCTTGGCGCGCGTGTATATAATGAACAATGGCGTCTGCTGCTGGTGAATTAAAAAAAAATAAAACTCGATTGTGTGCCGCGAGTTTGTGCTATTGTATTCCAATACGCGAGAGAGAGAGAGATCATTGTAAAAAAAAGCGTTGGATCGCGATAACGATGAAATAACGTATGATCCTTTCCCAGGGTCACACAGTGAAACGTACGCGTTTATATACGAATCATCGCTTAAAGTATAATATAAATTGCGATATAAGCAAATTTCAGTAATGTATGCCATTAGTCGGCTCAATTATCGAATGTACTTATGCACCATGCGAGGGAGGCGCGAACACTACAAAACTAGGCTCGACTTGCGGTTTCGGCGACTCGTTTTAAAGGTTCTCTGGCCGATTGTAAAACCGCAGCCTTGGTGGCGCGGGGCACATAGAAGATGCAAAAAGTATAGTCGGTCTTCGGCTGTAACGGATCATCGCTCGCTCGTCGAGCTTTTTTTTTATTTCACGCACGATGCATAGGAATCCGTACTACATCCGCGCCTAGTAAGTATATAGTCGGACTATATGGCTAATTTTTAGCAGCAGCGGTGGTGGTGGCACCCTATAGCTACTTTTTTTCTCTCCCTCGTAGTCGTCGCCGAAGTCGGAGTTGGAAGTCTTTTTTTCTCGAAGGCATACTCGAGTTACACTTTACACAGTACCGAGCTAGCTGTAGCTGCCGTACACTCTCTGCGGCGAGGCGCAGGGTAAACTCGAAGCCGCTGCTCTGCCCCCCTCCCCCCGCGCGCACAGCAACGGCAGCAGCAGTGCAGAGCCCTTGTATATATACCTCGAGCCTCGTTTTAGAGGATGCTAAACGAGCCGTGTCGAAGTCGCGAAAAAATTCCTTCTTATTCTCGCGAACTCACTGGCAAACAGAGACTTTTCTTTTCTTGACATACCCTCTTGACTCTGTCTCTCTCTCTCTCTCTCTCGACTAAATCGATTGTCTGCGCCTCGCTGCCGACGTTGTTGGGGGGCCCACCGCCACGCGAAACTTCGATATAGAACGGCGCGATGACAATGAGACTCGAGTATTACGCGAACGGTGGCTCGAATTCATTGCTTCGCGATGCACACGGAGCGCGCGTACATCCGCTCCGTGGATTGTCTCGTCAAAAATAAACACACTGAAAATGACCTGATCGTGAAAAAAATCACCATTTACAATGATGATAAGTTAAAATTATGCTATAAATATCAAGCTCATTTTGAATGATCGAAAAGTGACAATTTTTAATTTCATGACGGTAAAACTAAACTTTGAGCTTTTAACGCTAGATGGCAAATACCTTTATCTGCAAATCTGCAAGAGGCAAAGTATAAATGATTGTCAAAATGAAATGAAGTCAAAGCACTAGTTGAAGCAACAATTTTATGAGTTCTTCTGTGTGATGGAAACAAAAACTTTTTCATAGTTCAAAAACCGACGAGCATATTTCTACCAGGCTTGAAAAATAAAATGCTTAATTTCGGGCTGGAGTTTGGTGCTCGCGATCCCGTACGATATCAAACGCGAACCTCCCAATTTATATTCACTCGTGCCCCGCATTGCCGTGCGTATATATCTGCGCGAGTATATCTATGTATAATACGAACATATATATAACAACTCCGCAAGCTCCATTAACTAAGCTCCAACTCGTTCGACTCTCTTTCCACCGATGAGCGCTCTGATGCTGCTGCTACTACTGCGCGTACATATATCCTACTCTCTCTCTCGCTCACTTTTGCCATCGAGCGCGAAGATTCAATTTGAATGCTAACCAGAATAGGAAGTTCAGGTCTGGATACACAGCAGAGCAGAGCAGAGAGAGCAGCGCGGAATATCCTGTTATTGCCAATTTTGCAATGAACCGGCAGAAGCTATATCGTCGTCGTCGTCGTCGACGTCGCTGCTCACGGGAACACACTTTGCGCGATCGTTTAGATTATTATCTGCCCTGCCTCGATGCGCCGCCAGCCATATCCAGCCCCGCGTACATACATACATATATACACCGAGTACAGCCCAGCCAACCGTCTGTCTTTTATCCGGACTCACTCGATGTGTATAAACGTGTGTATGCGCGTTCGCTGTCACCGTATATACCGCTACTACCGGCGCGACTTTTTTCGTGGATAATTGAGCTTTGCGTATAGCCACCTGCCACGTACACAAGCACACACATCGGACACACGTGTGTGTGTTTTGTGTTCATTGACGCGTGAGACATTTTCCATTTTTTGCTCTACGCGCGCCAACAGTTCGACGCGCTAATTGATCATTTGTCCGAGCGCACCAATCGACGATTGTATCTGTCACGCAATCGATGGGCGGAGGATCGACTTATTTACGTATCGAATCTAAAATTAAACGATTTGAAATCTCGGGTATATATTGTTAATCGTTAATGATATATACGATAATGAATAATTATCAAGTACGCACTCGCATAAAGCACTTGACCGATACGATCTCTCGCGCTCGATCCAATTTAATATTTGCCTATATTATTGCGCGTTCAATTTAATTACCATACGAATTGAAAATAATAATAATTTTGTGTTTTTTTCTCCCTCTCCACGTGCGATGCGCCGCGCGTTCTTACTTTATTTCAATTATCCATGAAGCGCGCGCGCCCGTGTGCTCTCTCACTATCTCTCTCCGCCCAGTATAATATAATTGCGTTCCAGCTCATAAAACACGACTGATTTAGAGTCATGATTGGCCTTAATATCGCGTCTCGCTTCGCAAATCAAATAGCTGTAATTATTTCAACGAGTGAGCAGCGGCGGCGGCGGTGCCGAGCTCGCGCGATTCGCGAAATTTAATTGAAATTCGAAGGGTATATCTCGCGTAACGAAGACAAGTGCAGCCCAGAGCTTCCCGAAGTAATCTTCCGAAAATTTGAATAATTTCGAGAGATCTTATGTACGGGTGAGAATAAGATCGGACTACGGTTGAATCGGCGCGCGTTAAGCCGCGATGTTTATTCTCGGGCGAGTTTTCGATTACCCCCGCGCGCGGGGCGCCTATATGTATATGTGTCGCCCTCAAAAATAACAATGTCAAAGCTACTCCCTCATACGATATGGAATCGTTTGAATGCCGCGTGTAATGTAATTTCCATGTTAGCCGACGATACATGGCTCAGTTCTTTTTTTTTGCCTCTTATAAATTATTCGACGATCGAGTGTTTCTTTACTTTGAGGGATCGACACTTCTCCGCGTATATAAGTTTTTTTCGACGTCTTATACCGTTACGACTTATATACATATTTTCATTATGCAATGAAAGTGTACGAAGAAGCAGAGCAACAGCAGCCTGGACTATTCATAAATCATTTTTGATGAAAAGTCTTTCCCTCGTAGGCGAAAATTAAATAGCAATCGTAATAAATCGAAGTTTATTACGTCAATTAAAACATCCGATTCGGAAAAGGGAAGGAGAGGTAGGGTCGAGAGAGCTGAAATTCTCTCTCTCTCTGAACGTGGATAGGCATTAACCTAAGGATTATTTTATAATTTACAGCTGTATTGCGCGCGAGAGCAAGAAGAAATTGCATCACTAATAATGTAGCCGCACGAGACGAGCAGATCGCGCGTCTTATTCAATATTTTGTCCTCTCTTTCTCTAGCTCTTCATCCCCCCGCAACGCCATTATCGTTCTTTATTCAAGATCCGAGTTTGGAAGCGGACAAGGGATACGAATTTTTTTGTCTTCTCCCAGCTCCGACTGTTTTCGCAAGCGCCTCCAACCACCGGTAAAAATTAATTAAAAATTATGAATTTCATTGTCTTTGCGAGTCGGATCGTCGTCGTCGTCGTAGTGCGGCACGTGTAGCAAAGTATAGAAGTGCAAAATCGCCCATACACGAGAATACATATATTCGCTCTCGGTATATAAATCCTTGTGCATAATCTTAACTAATCCAGCCGCAGTTGTTGGACTATTTGTCTAGGCGCCTAAGCATAAGCCAAGCGCTGGGCTAGCTGGCTCTTGGCTAGAAGAGAGAGAGAGAGAATATAGTGCAGGTATATATAGGAGAGAGAAGGGGCTTATTATTATTGTTTCTACCCTTGCATATTAGAGTTCGGTTTTCGGGTTTTCGGTCTCGGTAGGTAACGATTAAGTGTGTACTGCTTCAAAGTTTGTCAGGCCCTTGAGGCTATATACGATTCTCTACCCGAGCTCTCACTGCTGCCGCTGCTGCTCTCAAGACCGGAATAGTCGTAAACCTTTGCGAATACACACACACACACACACACACACACACACACACACACACACACACACACACACAGCCAATAGCATTTTGAACTCGTGCGCCGTTTTCTTGCATCGTTTGCTGCACAGATCGAATCTCGCGCATGAATTGCAAAAATATTGATTTTACTAATTCGAAATTATAAATTATAATCATTTCATAATTCAATGTATCTAAAAAATGTTACGCGCTGTATTATTAAAAAATCATATTAGAAGAATTTCAGATAATTTTATTGTTTGCGACATATAAGATCGACGATGTTAACTTCTCGAGATTTCACTACGACTCCCTCGTCCTTCTTTGCAGACATCATCCTTGATTCGAGGTTCCTGCGTCTTGTCGAACTTGCCCTGCACCCCCGTAACGTTATGCGCGCGCCCGCGTATATAATACACAAGGAGTTCTCTCGCTCTCTTCTCAGGCAAGCCTTACTACTACTGCTACTACTAAACTCTCTCTCTGCAGGTCCGGGGTTTGCTCCGGCGGGATTTAAGATAGAGAGAGAGAGACTTAGCCCTTGTTCCGGTCACTGACCACTTTGCCTCCCATTACCCATTAACGGATCTAATGAAAGTAGGATTAGACCACACCTCGTATATACTGCTGCAGAGAGAGCTCTGCTGCGGATCGAGTATTTATTAACCCAGAATCGACTTGAGTGCGCATGCGGGGTGTGTTTGCGAGCCTCCTACTCCTCCTCCTCCGCAAGTTTCTTATATATATTATGCGATTTCGGTCTTATTGAGTTTTTCTGCACAAAGTCGCATTAACAGCTGATTTATAGATACGTCTTCGTAACAATTGTCTTTGTCTTTGCGGCCCAATAAAAAGCTATATAAAGGTTGGCCGATAATATTTTCTCGCAAAAATGTATTTAATCAATTGCTCGAACGGTGCAAAGCCGCAGCAGCAGTACACATATAAATCCTTCGCAAACACGTATTCACACATATGTGTGCATGTGTGTCCGTATATCTAGTTAGCCAAAACAGTAATGAATCATCTTATCCGAGGCCAAGTAATTCTGTTGCGGCATTGCCTTATAACCTTTGCAGCACTGCACTGCGCTGCGCGCGTTAAAAGACCACATGGTGCTGTTGCTGCAGCTGCTATATGCATACGTATATACCTCACGCTCTAATCGATAACAGAATGCGCCGGGCCTGCACGAGAGGATCGAGTGCAGCGCAAAGAGGAGGAAAACGTATGTATGTGCGAGGCAATGGGAATTCGAAGTCGGAATCGCATCGAGAGACGTTTTCCCCAGCATGCAACACACGCCACGCGCTCGATAAAACGTATAGAGGGCTAATACTTTTAATCGAAGTTATTTAGCGAGGAAAAATGCGCAGAGAGGGACGTCCGAGTGTACGTGTGGGTATATCCAGCGCGGCCTATAAGAGGTCACGGCCCACGAGGTTCCGATAACCACGAAAAGGGTTTTCGCGTTTCGCGATAGCTTTGCGCGTCTCTCGAGTAAGCGGTGTATACTCTCGCGTGTCCAGGCGCGGCGCTCTGAACGAGAGCCAGCCTCGCGCACTAATAAAGTATTATAACGCGCGAGTCAATAGTGAATTATTACGATTTATCGGCTGTATATCCCAGGCTCGATGGCCAATAAGTTTACTTTGGTATATTATAACGATACACACGTACGGCTCTCGCGAGCTAACGTGTAATATAAACTCAAAAAGGCGAATACAAGCACTTGGCCGAGCCGAGTTTAAAAATTAATTTGTCACACATACATGGCGCGCGCATGCCGGAAATCCAATTCGAAATGAGCAGCCTTCTTTTGTGCACAACTTTTATTTGTAACACGCGCGTGACTAATTAAACGCGTATATGTATTATAGTGGTACGCCGTGAAGGTGCACAGCAGCTGTCCCCTTTGACGCAGTTTCGCGCGAACGCGCATTTTAATTAACAACGTAGCCTTTGGGACACGCTGACGCTTTTCGACATTTTTTTTATCGAAATCTTACAATGTCGCGTGCACCAGGACGGTGTATATTATCCGAAAATTTTACCATACTATAGTAACTAATTCAGACACGCTTCGCGCGCATCAGTTTTTCGGTCGTCCTCTGGAAAAACTGCTATTTTGACCGTAGAGATGTCACTTTGTCCAATTTCAATTTAAGTCAAAAGTCAATCGACCAATCAGAGGGGGTCCATCATTATATTTTGACGCGTACAGCTAACCTTTTTAAAATCGGGCTTCGACTTATGTAATACTTTTGACTTTACCACTTGCAGATTTACATGCTATAAGGTACTCGCCATCTAGTGGTAGAGGCCCAAAGTATAATCGTTTTAGGAGTACTTAAAAACTGGTCTGAATTTTTAGTCAATTAATTTTCAGATTTATTAAAAATGCACATAATATTTGAAACATAATAAAAAGCGCCAAAGCCAATTAATAGTTACGCATAGTAAAACATTTTAAATAGTCATTATTCGGTCATTAGGCCATTATTAACGTTGGGCATTTCTACCATAGGAAAGAACGTAATTAGTATAGACATGAAGTCGAATTCGTGCTGACAAAAATTAGTGCGCATCGAACTACATCTTGATGCATAAACATTACTGCATACATTATTCCATGTATTCCGCTTTACAAAAAAAAGCCAAGTTTTTTACATTAAAAAGTTTATTAACTTCCTGACTGTGCTGCGTCAGGTGGACGCATAAACACAACTGTGCGCAGACATTTATATACATTAGTAATTGGCCACGCGATCAGCAGCGGCGAGCTCCTCCGGGGAGACCCCCTTTTTCAGCTTGGCTCAGTCTCTCTCTCTCTCTCTCTCTCTCTCTCTCTCTGTTTATTTTTTGTCTTTGCGTGTGCACAATACAATGCAATAAAGTCGCAAAAGTGGTCGCGATCGTAAATTTCTCGGGACCTGGCCCCGCGCACGTAATAAGACATCAGCGTCGCTGCGCAAGCGAGCACCTACGCCCTCGCGGATCTCAGAGACGAGATACGTATCTTTATGTATACGCGTGTTTATCTGCGTTTCGAAGACAGTTGAACCATTTGTTTTTGCTTCATTTAAATTACTGTTTTTGAAAATGAACCAGGACTAACCGCCATTAAAGATTAAACGAATAATATTTCAGAATCGCATGAATAATTCTTAATGATTTCGGATAAGTGGCTCGATACGTATTAATTAAAAAACATTAATTATTGATTAATTAAGCTAACCAGATATTTTAATAAACTTGTCTATAAAAAAAGTGCATATTTTTTCTTTTCATTTTTTGATTTGAATGAATCAATTTACAATCGTTTATTTTCAATACGCGGGAACGCTTCGTCGACGTCAAGGTAAACTAATTTTTTCTCTCAAAAGCTCATAAAAATGTACTTCGCTATTTGCTTTAAAAATCAAAATATACTACTGTCTTCCGTTTAACGGCATCGTTAAGTCCAACGTGTCACATATCAGTCGTCTTGTATACCGACTACTTCGGACTTCAGGTACAAACTAAATTTACACCAATCCCACAGAACATTAAATTGCTTTTACACCAGGTTTCGAATGCGAGTGTGATTTTCAGAAATACTGTGTATTTTCTTGCCTCGTATGTAAAACTCGCGACTATCAATGTCTTCCTACGCTCGAGTATGGGGAAAAAAGAAAGGATTCCGAGACACACGAGTATATTCGGATACATAAAGGGCTTTAAAACTATACAAAGCAACAAATTAATGCTCGTGAATGCCGAAATGACAATCGTATACACGCAGTAAATCAGCATTGATTGAAAAAAAATATTGGCCATACAGCGTGTGTAAGCGCCACCTTCCTTCCTCGTCCGTATCCGCTTATTTCTCTCTCTCTCTCTCTCTCTCTCTCTCTCTCTCTCTCTCTCTCTTGACGTCTATATGTTTCTTTTACTTCGTTTGTGTTTATTTTTTTATTTTTTAATAAAATAATCAAGTGGCGCGCAGTCACGCTCGCCCTCCCTCTTTCTCTCTCTCTCTTTCTCTCTTGACACAGAGGTTATTTATTATCGCGGTCTTTCGAAAAACGCATATCTCTCGCTCGGCATCTTATTCATTTTGGCATAAGATGGTTATAAGAGAGCTTATAGGTTGTTCTCCTCGCTCGACTCGAAATCGTGCGCCCATGCGCGCGCCTCGCAACCTTTTACACTGCGTGTGTATAAACACACATACATACACACATACATGAGCTTTAAGCAAAGAAGCAGCGAGCAAAAAGGAAATAAGGCATTATATACCTATGCAGGGCTGCTCTTTCTTTCTTTAATTGACAATGCTTATATAGCCTTATATATATACACTACGTTGCGCGAGAGGAGCGAGAGATAGAGGACGGCCAGATAGTTAGCAGGTTATTGCTGCTGCTGCTGCGCGTATGTATGTGTGTCTTTGCTGAGGTGGGAACCAACATCGTCCAGCGCTGCGCCAACACCGTATTGTTTCCAATTTTTCTGCACCCCGAGGCACAAACTTTCCTCTCTTTCTCTCTCTCTCTCTCTCTCTCGCATACACACACACAAACTGATACTCTGGGATGAATATGTGCTGCTGTGCATGCGTGTACTCGACAAACCCGAGAGAGGGATTAACGAGTATTATAGCGCAGTACACGAGGGCGCCAACGTGTCCCATTAAAGTGGCACACACTGCGCGCGTGTTACACACACATACACAAACACACGAACTGCAGTAGCAGCTCTTTTATATACGTATATATTTTTTTCCCTTTTTTTTTTGGTATCATGCCGTGTGTTCGGCTTCTCGATTTTTGGCTTAAAAAAGACGACGTCCTTGCACTCTCGCAGCGTGGCGCAGCGAGCGCGCCTCTCCGCGCTGCACTCGAGAGGTCATATAGCTGCTGCTGCGCTCTTATTTTGTTTTTCTTGACATTTTTCGCGTTCGAGACTCTCGTGATTATATTATAAGCGAAAAAAGCTCGTGGTTCATCGAGTAAGTGTTAATTGTTTCCTAATTGTATGTATATCGAATCTCGAATATTAATGTTTCTATTACTTCCACGATTCGATTTTTTTAAATAAGAAAACTGTTTTGAAACGAACAAAGTTCAATATAGCGATTAAGGTTGTTGTTGCGCTCGATACATTTTGCGCCCGGGAAAAATCCACGACTAAGGAAAGAATATTATAATACAACAACAAATGAACTTAATTTTTCAGCCAATTATAAAAAAAAGAAGAAGAAAAAATAACGATTAAGCGAGTTGCCGCGCCATTAAATTAGACCAATAAAATTCATCTTCCACATCTAATTACCATAGGAGCTGCAAGAGAGAGGTAGGCAAAAGAGAGGCGAACTCGATTCGTGATTTCTCGCACTTTTATACACATATATCTACGAGTCTATATACAGCTATATAGAAGTTGTATGTGTGGTGCAGCAGTAGCGGCCTTTATATATGCAAAATATATTCCGCTGCGCTCGGTGCGGCATAATTGCACACACACACACACACACATACACACAGGCATATTTTGTTATTATATAGGCTGCAACGCGGCGGCGTCGGCGGCGCAATTAATTAGAATAGCGGCGCGCAGTAGCGGTGGCAATGAAAATGTTCATTTTGTGTGTACTCGAGCGTCGCTAATATTTCGTGGTCATGATTATTTGCATCTTCCCTCGCGCTCTTTCTCCGCCGCTGCTGCAGTTGTGTTGTGTTCTATATACGCGATGATGATCTATCCATTTTGGAGAGCAATAAAAAATGAAAATCGTATACACGAGGATTTCTGCTGCTGCTGTTTAGTCGATGATTAATCGCGCGTCTCGCGTCTTTAAACACACACACACACAACCAGTTATACGAGAGATCCTCGCAGCGCAATTCGCGAACGCGAAGCACGAGGATCGGCGTGATCGTGTCTCCCTGTCTCCTCTACCGCTTTTTTTTTATTTCATTTTTTATCATATATATATATATATATCAACCGAGTTACAATTTGCTACAGCGGCTTCCGTGACTTACAAACGCAAATGTATATTCGAGAGCACTGCGCTTCCCTCAGCTTTTCTTCTCTCTTCCTCTTTCGTGGCTGCTGCTGCTGCTGCTGCTGGGGACTCCAAAAGGCTTACAAGACCCGATTCATGTTAAAAGTCAAGTCCTTACAACCATATATCGGCTCTCGGCTGGCATAACTCGTGGGAGCAGCAGCAGCCGTGCAGAGAGAGAGATCCTCGCGCTCGATGGAACTGTGTAACTGCAAGGCAGGCAGCTACCGACTTGTTTTTGCCCTTCGAAATTTTATTATTTTGCTCGATTTGGTCTATAAATTAATTCGCGCGTTTATACGTTGCGGGTACTTGTATTTCATCAATGAGGCAAATGCGGCGCCGCGAACCCGTTCTAATTTTACGGAATTGATAATATACATTTCGAATGCCCCTGCGTGTGTGCACGAATGCAAACATGCTTGCAGCAGTACCTAATTTATGATAAGGCAAACGGTAAAATATTATGCGTTCTCGTTTTTCGATATATTTATAAAAGTCGCGGGCATTAAAATATTTGCGCGCATTTACAAGCGGATTCGAAACTCATCGCGACTCGAGTTACACATCTCTCGCCTATTATAAAAGGTACGCTTATAATTGGGGATGCAATGGGACACACGTATGTAAGCGGGCTCGTGAATATTTTAATCATTAAAATAATGCCTGTGCATTCTGTGTGCCTCTTGGATTCGAATTCCTTTTGTTAAAACATATAACAAGCTTGCATTCCTACTGTGTTTTGCGCGCGCAGTAGCAGTAGTAGTAGGTAGTAGTAAAGGTAGTAGTGGTGTCTCACGCGCTAATGCACCTCTTCGAGCAGCGAATCCGCGATATATAAATAAAAGCGAATAAATAAACGAAGAGAGAGAAAAAGATAAGGCACGTTGGCTGAAATCAATAGGCTCCTCTCTCGACGAAGGAAAAGAGAGGCGCATCGAAGAAACATCGAAACACACGCAGTTTTGTGTGACTCGACTTGACTCCGCGCAGGCCGATTGTCTGCTGCTGCGCCTCGGGTAATTAAATGCCTCTGACCTTTTTCATTATTCTTGCTTTACTCCGTTCGCTGCAGCGCGGCTGTTACTCTTGTACACTCAGACACACAGGCACACACGAGAGGGTATTTTATGTGCGGCCACGACCCGTCCGTGGAGATATGGCGCCCAGAGAGAAAGAGAGACTGAGAAAGATCACTGCTGTATGTGCGCGTCGTTTCTTAACGATTGTCTACGGGTCAAAGGCCACGTAGCAGTTTTTGGAGTTCTGTATAAAAATTATTATAATCGCGTAACGCGTTGATCTACGTCATTTGCGCTGGTCTGTTATTTATTTTCAATTCCTACATATACCGTAATCGAGTGTGTTCGTCTACCAGCTAGAGCAGCAATTTGAATTTGCATAGCTGTGAAAATTGTGATTAATTCCTCTTCGCGAGCTCGGCTCTTCTTTAGGCCTCTGTACGACAATGGAACGCATGCTCTGCGCGCAAATTTGAGGCCTGATTGAAAAAATTGCGCACGCGTTACACACTATTGTACGCAGCGCGCGCACACACACACACATATCTCATTAAACTCCTCGACTCATTAGAAACGATCGTTGTTGTTGCGTACTTGCGCCGATCGAAGTCTGCAGTCGATCCCGCACCGCGGCTCTGCTCTGCGCCCGACGCGCTCTTCTCTTACGAGCTCGCTCTCTGATCCTAATTACCATCAACAATATATCATTTCTCCGTTAAAATCAAACGTGACTTTTCAAACGAGGCTCATTGCGGCGCGCGTACTTTTTACACGTTCCTCTTTTTTTTTTATTTTTTTAATATAATATATCCTTTGTGTGCACTCTCCGAAGAGGGGTAATCATCGGCGATATGTTCCTGTGCGTATATATGCTGTATATACGTTTGTGTGTATGTGTGTGTATGTATGTGCTGCGCGCACATCAGAGGCGTCTGCTGCCATGGGAACTATTATGTTTATTAAGTTGAAAAGTAATAAATTATAGCTGGCTAATAATGGGAACCACGCACGTGCACGGAGAGCGGTAATTGATGTATATGCAAAGGAAGTCGTTTTCTTTCTCTCGCTCTCTCTCTTTTTCTACTTCTTTCTTCCTCTTACTCGTGCGATTTATCTGCACAGTTCTTAGTGAATATATATATATATAAGATAGAGATCGTCTGTGCACTGTGCACAACAAACTGCACGGAATGAGACGCGAATGAAAGAAGGAACTTTAAACTCGATGTTTGTTTGCTTACGCGTGTGGTTGATTCCACTCTGGGCGTAATATGCGAGGTAAAAATTGATTGCTTGTCGATTGTTTTACTCTCCCAATTGACGACAATACTCTATCGACTTGGACAGAATTCGATTTGATTGGCATGGTCGGGTGACATAGAGCTTGCTCTATAGTCGGCGCCACCAAGGAAAGAAGAAGAAGAAGAAGAAGATTTGATTGGCTGACGGAATGTTTAATTGTCTCGAGGCTAAAGTACAAATATACTAATTTTGTTGCTCTTTTATAATAGGACGGCAAGAATCCACTACGTAACTACATCAACTCAAACTTTTTTGTGCTATGACTTATACATTTCTTTTAACTTTGCCACTTGCGGATTTTCAGATATGAAGGTACTCGCCATCTAGCGGCAGAAGCTTAAAATAGTATCTTATTTAAAGTGCTTGAAAGATGGTCGAAATTTTTCTTAATCGTCTTTCTTAACCATAGTACTGCATTGAAAATGTTGTATCCAGAAAACAAGTAGAAGATGCCACGCGTTGGGTCAAAAATTTAATCATTAACGCGCAAGCCGATAATAAGGCGAAAGTATCAACTCTGGCTAATGTTCGCATCGAGCACTCGTATGCATCTGTATATAAATTCTTGTGCACACACGGGATACCGCATGTGTATGCAGTAGAGAGGCAGTCGCCACTGGCGCCTCTCGCACGAGCTTCCGCAGGCACTTGTGCATGATACACGCGCGTATAAACACACGAAAAGGGGCGCCAGTGGCAAGGTTGCAGCAGCGAGATTCCCTCTTGATTTCGAGTAAACGCGCCCATTATATCGAGGAGTGAAAATATTATGCGGAATAAAGTTTCAACAAACCATGCAAATTTTTTGATTAGTCGATTTTAAGTTATATATCCGAGTTTAAGAACTATGATGGCTGTATCAATGCCCCGCGATAGATCCCAAACAAGATAACGCGACTTTGCAGTACATATATATATAACGCACGCAGAGACGAGGAACAACGCACACATTATTATATAGAGATGCTGCGCGAAGGTTGGAAAAGAACCTGGAAAGGGGGAGGATAAGAGCTGTGAAGAAGCCCTCTCTTTCTTGCGAGGGATTTTAATGAGGCAGGGTTACTGACGAAGTAGCAGCCGATCGCGATCGAATCGGGTGCACGATCTACAAGAAATCTACATAAGATCCTCCACTCGCGGCGCGCGCGCGTTTTGCAAGCAGCAACCAGCCTACAACTCAATCCCCTGGTATTTTTGCCGATGATCGTATATAGCACACAGTTGAGAGAGAGAGAGAGAGAGAGAGAGAGAGAGAGAGAGAGAGAGAGAGAGAGAGAGCGAACTGTTTATACAATACGTTGCTGTGCGCGCGGCGCGCGCCAACTCCGACTTATCGCCACGAATAATCGCAGATAGTGTCCACCTCCTCTCGTGGCCCTCTCTTCTCTCCTTTTTCTTCTGCTGTGTGTACTCATATCGTCTCTCTCCTGCTGCTTATTCTCTCTCTCTGTGGAAGGGGCTGCACCATCGCGACTGCAGCAGCAAAAGATTGAGATTGCAAGCTTAAAGCGGCTTCTGTATATGCGTTGTGTTAATGTAAATTAACTCACTTGACTCTCTCCTGGCCACGGAGCCCAACTATACGGATTTTTCTTTTCTTTCGTCCTTTTTTTATCATCATCATTGTTGCCTTTAATCTTTCAACTGCGCCATACTCGATTTGCAATGTCTTTATTTTTCTCTTTCTTTTAACGAGAGAGATTCTCTGCCTCTGCGTTATTTCGCTCGATTAAAAAGGACCAAGTCATTGTAAGCGCTCGCGCGTTTGTATAGATGGGCCGTTGGTTATGGTAAAGACAAGAATATGGTAAAAATGTATCATGACTCGATAACTTATTAAGACCTCGGTCAATCTTGGAGGATTGAATCTTTGCATTTCAAGCATTCAACTGTATTTTTTGAATTTAGAAATTGGTACTAAACACTGAGGCACGACCTTTTGAATAAATTATTATCACATACTTAACGAGTCAAATGTTTTTTTATTAATTTTCTGTCAATTTACATCCTGAGCGCATTCTAAATTATCTGGAAATAAAAATTCAACTGTTTCCAAAAAGTTAGGCCAATTTTCAAGAACTTCAAATACAATGATACTACTTTAAGACTTCGCCACTAGATGGCGAGTACCTTAATCTGTAAATTTGCAAGTTGTAAAATAAAAATAATTGTATAAGCTTAAGCACTCACAGCACACACGTAAATTAAACTGGATCTGGCTAGCTGGAGTAATATTAAAGGCGTGGTGTATGCCTGTTTTTCAAGAATTTCATTCTACATACTCGATACTACACACGAAGACGAACAGACAACACAATTCGATGTAGGAGATTTTGCGTAAATAGAATAAGGAAGAAATTTGCTGGCGAGATTGTGCGAGGTAACACGATAGCACAGACGTACTTAGTGCAGACAGTTGATCTGTATAGCAAATGCAAAAGTATCCGGTGTAAATCGAGCTGCAAGTTCATTCATGTATATTAAGGAGATTCTTGCATGAATAGCCAAAGTCAAGGTCGCGCGGAGTCTAGTAGACACATTTTTCCCTCTTCGACTATGATGTCTGCCTCGTCGCTTCTCCGGTCTCATATATGATACTTTTTTAACATGTATACACCGAAGATATTTCAATATTGTCCACATCTATCTACATGTTGTTATCTACATGTTTTTGTGTGCCAAAATGTAATTTTTGTTGAAGAAATTTGCGAGATTATATTTATGAAAGTTATGGTATTAGTATATTTGTCAAAGTGAAAGGGTACCCCTGGTTACAGAGAATCAAAATCTACTTGAAAAGCCCCAGATCGATATTAGAATTATTATGCAAGTATTCGCACAACTCGTGTGATGCAACTTTTTAGTCTTATTATTGGGATAATTTTTGAAGCTAAAGTTATTGTTTTGCCCGTGATAATTTGCACAAATAATTGTTCTTTTAATTATCAATTTTTAATAAAAATTTCAATAAATTAGCGAACATGAAATTCTACATATTATTTAATTTTGAGGAAAAATGGAATTTTTAGATACTGAACAAGATGAGAGGATCGTGAAAAGTTTCAGCTTCTAAGACATCAAACAATTTGCAACAGGTTTATCAAAATGTACAGTTAAAAGTTTCTTTAATTACTTTCAATTATTTCAAAATAATTTTCATAGCTTACCTTTCCACAAATTCTCAAACGCATTTAAGTTTTTGTCAGCAAAATATTCAAAAGTTAAATTTCGGATTAAAACAATGTGATTTTGGAAGCAAAAATTTATAAAAAACAATTATTCGTGGCCGAGCAATGGTAGACGTCATAAGCACAACTATGTTAGTTTTATTAACAAATAGCAAGTGTCAAGTTATTTCTTTCGTTTCTACGATTGCTCGAGCATGAAACCACCAATTTGTGCTTTGCAATGTATTTTTATTTATCAATCTTTTTTTATCATTCGTTGAATATATAGAGTACCTATGATATAATACTACGTAAAAGTTCCATACACACTTTTTGTCATGCCAAACGTAATACGATTCGAATTGTTATCAATGTATTAGTATCTTAATTAACTGTAACAAATATTATTAGTAACTAATGACTACAATGGCGAATTCAGCTTTATTTTAAATTTGAAACTTAAAATGTATTCTATGCATCTTTAAATTTAAAATTTTTCGTGAAATACTTAAAGTACTGATCATTCTTTATGTCTATGATACAACAATTTTTGTTAAGAGTCTTTGCAATCAGTCGAGCCTTAAAAACGATAATCTAATTTTAAAATTACCTAAATTATTAAGCAATTTAAAAGTCACTTTGGAATAAGAAAAAACTTTTTTTTTCAACATTTGAAAGTACTTAAATAATAAAAGTACACATTAACTCATCCTTCCTACTATTCAATTATGCACGTAAATGATGTAAGTAACGAATATGTTTAACATGATTTGCTACAATCCATTGATTTCAACGTTAATTTTATTATCACATTAAATAGAATTAGTTGATAATGCATTATATTGTAAATTATTAATTTATTGTCCTACTTACAGTTGACATAATAATTGAAGTATTTTACACAGTGTCGATTATAATTAATTGTTTTTCTTTTTAGACGGTTCTCTTTCGGTACGTATATATTAAAAATCCATTCTAACCCAGGTTAAATTTATATTGGGTAATGTATAGACGCATGAATAATGAATTTTTTACAAGTTAGAATGATAAATTCATCAAGAAGATGTTAAAATTATTTTCATTAAAAACTAAAGTGCATAAAGTAGTAATTCTACACCTAAATAGATCACAATGAGCGCTGCGATACAAATAACGGCGAAGGAGTTCGCATGTAGGGGAAAAAGTTGATGAATGTACATGTATAAACTATATGACGGCGGGATGTCGTACATAAAATCAATTGATTAATAAAACGCAAATCGATATCGCATATGTGTACGTCGAGCATTGAAAAAACCTGTGTGTGTTTTGATGAGTAAAGCAGCGAGTCAACAACAACGGCAGCAGCAGCGGGGCGCGATATGTCCTTATATATATTTTTTTATATACGTTCGTTTTTGACTGATTCTCTGTCAAAACGTTAGGCCCAGAGAGTTTTATTTTGCTCGTGGGCCAATCTATGTAACAGAGAGTCGTTCGTATCGTGTGCGTTAATGTAATATATATTCCATATATCCTCATAGTACGATAAGGTCAAGTAACGGCGTTGTTAAAGACGATTATTTATTATTAATACTAAAAAAACCATACGACGTTAAAAATTAGCTAATTCATATATATATATGTATATATATCATCTAAAAAAAATGAGTATCTAGTGCCTCCTAATGTGATTCTGCGAGAACTGGTAGATAATGAAATTGTGGAGAGCGCCCTCAAGTGTCTTAAGAAAGCCCTGCCACTGACCTTTCTCGTAGTTGATTTGCTTCTCCTGCTGGCGGGCGTTGTCCGCAGCGACCTTCAGCAGGCCCTGTATGTTGCGCAGCAGCGTCTCGGTGCTCGACGCCGCGGCCGTGGGGTCCTGGCTGGCGTTGCCCTGCGCCGACACGGCCGCCGCCGCAGAGGCGATCTGCGAGTAGTTCAGCGCCTGCGGACTCTCTGAGCCGGGCGCCGCCAGAGGCAGGTTCTCCGGCACGTCCGACAAATCTGCAATGCACACGATTCAAAAAATATAAAATACTATAAAGATAAACTACAATTATTTGTACGAGAGATACGTTGAACTATTATAAGGGAAGGACAGGAGACTGCAGGTGAAATTTGAATTTTACCATCACTGTACAGAATATATCTGTGACCAAGACACATGCATTCTCGAAGTGATACAAAAAGCTCAGGCCGATAAAAGAAACGGCACGTTGGCGTGTATAATCATTTTGTGCGGTATGTGTCACATCGGCGATCAAAGTGGGAAACGCGAGCGCGGGGGTCACGGCCATCGCCCAAAAACGTACGACTTTCCTCCGTCCCGAGAAATTGTCCATATAACATAAATAATACGCGCTCCGTTGGCGGTGGTCGAGATGCGACTCGATCCATCGATTCGACTCGTGTGCATACACTTTGCGGCGCGCGTATATACAAAAAAACCCGATGTGTTCGTCCGTGTGTCTGTATGTGTGTCGTCGATCTTTATTGTCAGCGATAATTGTAATGGAATTGGTGATAGTTGTTATCGTCGTGCGCTTGAGCCAGCCGCGCGGAGCTCGCCATAAGTTAGGCTCTCTATACGTCCGTCCGTCTCTCTCTCTCTCTCTCTCTCGTTTTGTAGGTGCAGTGCAGAGCTCGCTCAGAACTGATAATTAAAAGTCGATACAGTAAAGCATCCTATCAACGGCCGTAAAGCAAAGACGAAAGTAAGTACGTATAAGAGCAGAGAGAAGAGAGAAAGAGAAAGAAAGAAGAGAGACACGGTGGGCCGACGCGATCTCGCAGCGCCGAGGCCGAGAGCCAACGATTATACGAGACGCGAGACGCGTTTGCACACAACACACACGCAAACACTTATATGTGTGTATAGATACGATTCGCGCGCGGCAAATCCAACGCACGTTCACCCTGGAGGTCCGCACCGCGCCGAGCACTGGGTCGAGACCGCGCATATTCCGCGATTTCACGTATTATACACGCACGAATTGAAATATATGCCTCGCGGGTCAGCGACACGTTGAATTACGATATTATGCATAATGTTTTGAGCGCGTACAATTAATGGGGCTCCAGTGCAGTGCGCGAGGGGCAGGCTTGCACATTGGAAGATGGTATACTTATGCGTGTGTGTGCAGCCCACGAGCGAGCCACGATGCAAATGCTCATAACCAGCCAGACGGTGCGGTATCAATCGGCATTAAATCCCGCCAATCTCTGCCGAGTCGTAGCATACAGCCCGCGAGTAATGCGTGTGCGTTCGGATTTTGAATCGAAACGGAGAAACGCGTCAGCGAATCGACGCGCCGCGAAGTTTATGCGGCCTTTCTTGCAGCCCTTATCTCTCCTCTCTTCTGTATACCTACTTCTTCATCCATTCCTTCTTTCGTTCGTTCGCTCCGGCTTCGGACTCGCGTAAATTTCGTTTTGTCTCTCTTTCCCTTTCTCTCGCTCTCTTTCTCTCGCTGTTTCTTTTTCTTCTTACACTACTAATACACCTCGGATCGAGAGCAAATCGACTCGGCTCGCGAAAACTATACAACAGAAATGGGCAACAAGAGCCAAAGCTCGTGTGTGTGTACACTACGACTATAAGCCACAATCCTCTCATTAAATCAGAACGGCATTCCACAAACGTGTAGACTCCCACGGATGCACACACCACAACACACAACGTATGAATATTACCCGAAGACTTTTACGCCCGTACTGCGCGCAGGTATCGTGTGTGTACGTGAGCGAGAGCGTATAAACTGCGTAATCATTTGCCAACTACTGAAACGCGTAGATTTTCGCGACTTTCTGGTGGTCCCTTTATTCAATGGGATAAATTACCGAGAGTCAAAACGCACGATTCACGTGACTCGAGACATTTTTGTAATAATAGTAACAATGTAAAAAGTTTTTTTTTATTATAATAATGATTATTATCATCCTTTGCTTCAACTTATACAATTAAAATGACTTTGTCACTTGCAGACTTGCAGAATTCGGGTACTCGCCATCTAGCTGTAAAGACTCAAAGTGGTATCATCGTATTCAAAGTAGTTGAAAACTGGTCTAAATTTTTTTAACATTTCAATTATTATCTTCAGTTCGTTGAAAATGTGTCTAATGCTTTATAATATAATTGTAATATACCATTAATAATATTGAGCATTTCTCCCATTCGATCACTGCGCGCTTTATTTTCATTCGTTAGTAAAGTCAAACGCAGTAAAAAAGCGACGAAATGAAAGAATAGCAATCAGCGTCAAACTCGACAGTCTGCACTTCTGCATTGTTACAAGCGCCTCTCCAACGTTATCGATTTTTTTTCCTCGTAACCTCGTTGAACGTGCAATGTTCAAGCGAACAACGGAATACCGGTTTAAAAATCCGAAGAAAATCGACCGCGCGCACGATATATTCGTTTGATTCGTGCGACAAAGTGAAAATATAGTTTTAATTTTTACGCCAGGACGGGGGGATATTGATGAGTTTATTATCGAATAATATTCACGTTTTAAAACTTAGGGAAGAAATTCTATGAGGCCAATTGGCGAGGTTTTACGCGCGCTATATGCTGCTAAGCGCGCGCCGGCCAAGACACAAAGATGATCGATGAGCGCATCAGGTCACGGTTGCAGCACAAACGCCCTTATATACGAACGCGCGCAATATGTATAATAATACGAGGCATCAGCACGAGCAGAAAAGAGGGGAACCCATTGGGCGATATAATTATTTTTCTTTGCACGAGTACAGAGCAGCAGCAACAGCGAAAACGAGAAATTACCAATCATCATTTCTACGCTTATTAACTTTCCTTTCGCGAAAAGGTCGATTCGTGTATGTGCGCGCCAGGGCCATAGTAAGAGAATCGAATAGCGCGACGAGCTGAGCTTTATCGGCGTTATAAGAATTAATTATGCAAGCGAGTCGTACGAAATTCTTAATCGTATGTAATTTTTTACCGAGGGGGGTTGGTTGTCAAGCGTGCGAAAGATTCTGTGATTGATCTTCGCGTTTCGAATAGAGCGAGCTGCTCAAATTACTCGTATAACGCAACATTTGTCGGTATAGGTTTGTAGCAAACATTTGCGAGCTGCTTGAACGATTGCCTTTGATAAATCGACGAGAAGTCTCATCTTAATGAATAATTTGTTTTCGATAGCAGTAATTGCACTTACTCACGATAGATCGCTCATATATATCTCGCAAACGGTTTCGGGGAGTCGTCGAAAAGGAACAAATGGAGTCAATGATAATAAAATGTAAGGAAGTTCAATTTGTATCTCCTACAAAAACACATGCGTGTATAGCACCTACCTTCGTCTTTCTCAATCTCATCCTCGAGATCTTCCGATAGGTTGTCCTCCTCCTCCTCCTCGACGTGCGAGCGATGCGACGCGCCGTCCTCGCTTCCGGAGTGCTCGCCGACGCTGCCGCTGCCAGCCGTCTTCGACAGATTCAAAACCGGACTGTGACCATTTGAGGAACCTATGCATGAAAACAAACAAAGAAAAAGTTGAGAGTTGTGAAACTGCAAGAAAGTTTTTTCAGACACAACATAGATGCACAGGAGCCAAAAAACTTATTTTTCAGCTGCTTTAACTCGCGCGATATAAACGCGACGTAAACGAATTAAGCGATCATACATCACGCGTGTATCTCTCTCTCTCGCTCTGTGTAGTTGAGCAACGTCATGCTGCGCATCGATCTCTTTCGTCGCTACTACTACTGCTACTACTCTGCGCGTTTATATATAAGCGAATAATAGAAAGACAAGCGTAGGGGCTTGCAAAACCGCTGAAAAATCGTTGAAACTCACGAGATAAGTAAGTATAAGTAAGAGAGAGAGCCAGAGCCGTAACGTCTACGCGCGCGTGAGGCGCGCAGTGGATTTCGTTCCTTTTCCGGATGACATGATGATGGATCTCATTTGACCACGAAGTATACGTAGTGTATGCGCGCGCGAATGTGCTGCTGCTCCCTTATATATACCCCGGCCGGAGGAGAAGCTATATTCCAAGGCACGAGCAACTTTGTCGGCGGCCGTAGCAGTATTCCCCGAGTCTAAATCTCATCCGTTTTGAATACGCAAGCGCCCGTCTGTATTATGTAGCTGTGCGGCTCCTCGCTTAGGACGCATCCATTTTCTTATACGGGGCATTTAAGAAAATTTTATGACGACGGTTGCCTTTATTTTTGTGCGTTATCTTCACGACGCGTATATACGTAATTTTCGCCATTAAACGAGTACGTGTTGGAATACGTTTTTGTATCAAATTAAATAAAACTGACAAGTTAATGGGCGGCAATACAATGGTAAAAACACATCCTACAGCGGTTTTGAATGCCACTAATTTTCGCTCGCGTCGATTTATCTTTCTATCAGTCTGTGCTCGCGCGCGTACAGGGCTCGACCGCACTGTGTGGGCTTTTTGGTATTCAAACGTTTTAATCTTGACGTGGATGAATTCCGTTTGAACAAGCACACACACCAACACATACACGTGCATGGAAAATTCAGTCGAGCCAGTTCTCCGATTTCACGCATGAGTCAATCGCGTTTGAGAGAAGTTTATGCGTTGAAAAAGTTGCAGAGACACGTGGAAAATTGGCCTGCGGGTAGTGGGTAGTAGTAGTAGTAGTAGTAGTGGTGGTGGTAGAGAAAATTGCGCGTCGCGACCGAAAGGCTTTTAACGAATCGAGATTAAAACTTTTTGGGGCCAAATGCGATTACTCGAGAGCATACTGACAAAACTAGTGGCGATGCTAGCATAAATTTCTGTTTTTACAACGAGGAAAGATGATATTGCTCTGCCTGCCTTTGAAAATAGGAATTAAGATGAAATATTTTACCATTATGCGAACTGTGGTCCCGCTGCTTGTGATCGAGTGCCAATGCTCTCTCTGATTCGCCGCGCTCGTCTCGTAATCTGCAACAAGTAAGAAAAAAAGTACATTAGGATTAACAATTTGAGTTCCATAAATTATTACTGGTAAATTTTGTCAAATAGAATACAAAATAGATGAATTAACGATGAGAAAGAGAGAGTGAGCGAATAATTCACAGAGCTCTTCCTGACGTTTATGATAGATGTTAGACGTTTTCAAGGCGTGAATATGCCCGAGCGTAAAACGTCGAGTCGCATCCGCGCGCTTCCCTATTACACATTTACGTATATCGAAAGCAATTTTCCAGACAATAATTTTCTCCGCTGATATGCTAAGGCTATTGATTATTCATAGGTTTCGTTGACGCGTATGTATGCTCACGGCTCCCACGTGCCGCGTCGTGTCTCTCTCTTGGTGAGAGAGGGCTTGGCTTGGCTGATGCTGGGAGCGTAATTATGGACCTACCAGTGGAGGAATATCATTCGATCGCTGGCAAACGCCTCGCAAGAAAAAAAAAATATAGCAGCGGTTCGTGCTGGACTGTATACAAGGCTGCGCGCTGCCCTGTAAGGATTGATTTATTCAATAGATCAAATGAAAAAATAAGCCGAGCATCGGACAAATGAGCGTCGGTTCTCGTGCTAATTATGATTTAACCACTGCCATCGATGGATTATAATTTTTTTCATCGAATGAGTATAAAGAAATATCTATGTCAAAGCGTTAATGTTCGATAAAACGGAAGAAATTACGTCATTAGAAGAAAACGACGCCGCTCGCCAAATATTTTCAATTATTTTCAAAGCTCGATGATTAATGGAGTTGATAAATGAAAAAAAATCTTTTGCCGCTGCAGCACTCGAGCTTGGAAATAGCTATTACGAACGTTTTTTACCGCAGCACCGCAGCAGCAGCGTCTTCTTTTCTGCACGCTTACACGCATCATCAACTTTTTCTTTTTCTCTCGCTCACTCGCTCTGCTTCATCTTTTTTCAGCGGCTGTATATAACCCCCGTTGAAATTACACTCGAGGGTATTCTTTTCTTCGGGTATATCCGAGCGCGTAGGCGGCAGCGGCAGTGGTGGTACGGTGCGGCGCGGAGGAACGATTTCGCACCTCGCTTGGAATCGAACCGCGGCCCATTAAGTAAGAAGTTAATATCATTAAACATAATATTGGGCGCATCTGCGAGAGCACTTACCGAGGCTCGTTCATCGCGACGTGCGTTTGCCACCGAGAGAGAGAGATAGAGAGAGAGAAAGAGAGTATCGCATCAAGACTCCGGGGCCGCTTCTTCTTCGCGTCGCCATCGTTCCTTAATTTTTTAATGAGAAAATGCTTTCAAAGAGCCTGGAGAAATATACTCATTGAGTCTACGGAAGAAAGAGAGAGAGAGAAAACTGTAGAAGAGAGAGAGAGAGAGCTATAAGTTACGTGGTCTTGGTTTTATGTGCTGATGGGGAGGGTAGAAGCCCGTCGACGCTTATATTCGTTTTGCGTACTTTCGTCGCGGTTCGCGGCATCCTCTCCGTGCTTACACTTACTGCCCTTTCTGTAACTGTATTTTCATTTAAAAGCTCGCTCGTTCTTCCGACTTTTTGCACCGGAGCCCAGCGTAATATATCAGTTATGGCCTCGGTGTCGAGCGTCAAAAAAATGATATTCCTTAATCGATTCGTCTGCGTTACAACGACAAAAAACTTGAAGTACTCATTGAGCTATGTGCAAAGATCAGTTATTGAATTTATAATTGATTGATGGTCCCCGAATTAGTTGGGATAGAAATTTTGCTAGGTAAGCATTTATAATTTGAAACTTGTAGGTGCTGAATTAAATCCCATCGGCATCTAAAATTTCGAAGTTCAAAATTTTGCTTCGAGCTTGACCAATATCACATACGTCTTTTAACATACTAGCCTGATGCAATGAAAAGTATCTCTACAGAAGCTTACACAATTAGAGGTACATCCTAATAAGAACGAGGCGTCTGAATATCAAATTCAAAGCTTCCACGAGTGATTATAATTGGAAAAAAGAGAAGCTATTTTAAGTAACGTAAAACTAATTATTTGTTTTACTGCTATGATAACATTTTCTTGCCGTATCAACATCAAAGTTTCCTTACGCAGGGAGAAAAATAATTTCCTTCGAAAGGATACTTTCTAATGGATAATGAGGCTCGGTAGCTTCAGACACGGCGCAAACTCCTTTTGTTACCTGAACCGAAATTACTTTAACGAGTGTGAAACTCGTCCTCCATTGTAAATACTGCGAGGCGTGTGTTATGCAGCTCTACGTATCGACTTTTCTTTATATTTACAATTTTATTCAACACTTTACACTTTTAAGGCGAGAAAAATAAGTTTTGACGAGAGCTCGGGCGTCAGCATGCTACCTGCGAAGCTAAGCTCGTGCCATTGGAGAATAAAAACAAGATTTTTCCTTAGCTACGCATCAAATTGCATAAATCTAACGAGTTGTCGTGAGAAAACGTATCGTAAAAAAAGCGTGACTCATAAAACTTTTGTCTTTGGCTTGTAAAATACTCCTTGAATAAATAAATGTCAAAAAATGACACCAAATATTTCAAAAAATATTATTTTTTTCGTAAGCAAACGAAACATCGAAATAATAGAATGACGTGTTGCAAAATGAAGATACAATATAAAACGTATGAAGCAATTTCAGCAGTAGCTACCCTCGATATAGCCGACTAATATGCCTCGCTTTTGATCTCATTTCTCGCGAATCTAACAAACAGACGGTGAAATCAAATTAGAAGCCAATGGGAATGATATTTCTTTATTGCCTCGCTATTGTATCTTATATACGTTTTGTGTATATTGGGATTGTCGGTGTTGTTAGTTCCGCACGTAGTATAGATACAAGTCCCTCGAGACGTATACACATCCTTACAAATATCACCAGGCGCCATATCGCACGCCTGAACATTTATCAAACTCTCTCTCACTCGCTCTCGACGCCCGCGGGGAAAAAAAGCACAGAGCCTGAAAGCTGCGGAGTATTTGAAGTGAGTCGACTAGTAGTAGTAGTAGTGACGAGTACAGATCGACACTAGGTCCAAGAGAGAAAGAGAGAGAGAGCAGCAAGAAGGTATAAAGAGCTGAAACAGTTGCGCGCAAGTCTCGGATATTCAATCAGTAAATTCCGAGAATTCCAGTCTCGCCCTTAAGGATGCGAAAACCAATGAAATAAGATGTTTCGAATCGACGCATAATTCTTGAACGATATGAGCTTCGGCAAGGTTTGCAATTGGCTTTTCCCGAACGAATTATTTACGACCGCTCGAAATTTCTCGATACTCTAGAACGGACTCTTGGATGCATAAATTTGTGTAACAACTGTTTTGAAATCGAGAATCTTTGGGTGTAATGACGACGATTGTCGATTGATCTTTGGTGGCAATTATGCCATCTGAAGCACGTACACACTGCTTCGGTATTAATTCAAGTTTTGGAGAGAGCTTAAATACGAACTGGATCGATGACGGGAGATTAGAGTCTCTCAATTCGCCTCTGCGCTTGTCATTTCCATTGCGCCGCTTACTCCGTGACGTGTACGCGATAATGTTATCCGTCAACGAGCCTCATTGCCTTGAAATTTTGCGAATTCCTGAGCAGCGGCAGCAGCCAGAAGCTAGCGGCCTCGAGACGTTTTAAGCAACTCCGCGCGCGCTGCTACTTGCTCACACAGACGAGCGAGACAAACTATATGGCTAATTACGTATTCCCTGCGGGACCCCCTGCACTGACTGGAAATGAGACGCGCCCCCGAGTTTCTCTGGATTCCTCGTTCCTACTTACTTCTCTTATGATTATGTTTCTTCTCTCTCTCTTCTCTTTTTTATATCGCATTTGGCTTATTACAAGCTTATCTAAAAATCATGAATCTCGCTTTTATATAGTTCGTCATAATATAATTGCGGAAATTTTTCGGAATTTTCATCGGAAAAGCAGCAGTACCATTACAATAGCTCCCCGAACGTCATTCTTTTCGTCGACAACGATTCGGGGGTATATATACCTGAGACCCGTTTAATGTTAATAGCGATCGCGCATATATATATACGTATAAAATGTATGGTGTATAGGCATGCAGCAGCAGCAGCAGCGAGGGGAGCTCTAAATGCATATACAGTATAGTTGGATTAAGTCAATGTACGAGACGACAAAGATACAAAGAGCAAGATAATCTGAGTTTATGTCCAGATGGAGCTAAGGCGGTAGAGGAAGAAGGCTATATAAGCTACTAGCCCGAGCTTTAATTAGACGCCAGCGCGACACACACACACACACACACACACACAGCCTAGAAATGTTGATTGAACTAAATTGTTTCTCCGCGTGGATCTGTGCTTAATATATATACACACTCGTTTTCCTCGCAGCAGAGAAGAGAAGATATTCTCGCCTCCTCGCTCGCGCCCGCGTCTGATATCGCACCGAGAGTTAAAAGACAATGCTGATTGTGCCCTCGAGATAAGGGCAGCAGCGGCAGCAGCAGCAGCAGCGCAACCCAACCATCGGCGGCAGCGGCACTTGGTTGGCGACTTGGCGTCAGCGTCCACCATACGCAGCGTGCAGACATGAGCGCGTGCCGCTGCTGCGGCACAGCTTAACTACATGCAAACGCCTGTTCTCTATGCTTCTTAATGATCAAGCTTATACGTATACACTGAATCCATTTTTACACACACGGGGCCCAACCAGAGATAGAGGCCAACAACAGCGGCGACGACGACGACAACAACAAAAAAACTTGCGGGTGTACGTACTGCGGGTAGAAATTCGACTCGGCGATCGCGACATATTATTATTACGCGCGTTTACGCGTGCAATAGATTCGAAGCCTCGAGTTCACCGTTGTAAAGCTATATGGCACATAGACAAAGCTTATAGCTAGTCAGTCGGAGCATAGCACAGGGGGTGGTGGTGGTTGAGTAACTAGAAAAGGGTTTAAATTATGAAGTACGACGCGTTCGCTCGCTCGCTCGCGCAAGCCTATGAGCACGGAAAACGAAATTGTATATTGACTGCCTTGAGATGTGCAAGCGTACGTATATATAACGGCGGAGAACTGCTCCCTCGAAAACGCGTAAACCACCTTTAAACACAGAACGTGGCGGGGGTGCTGCTGCTGCTAGCTAGCTTCGTGGATAGTTGAAAGATGTAATATAACCGGGAAAGAGGCTGCTCGAAGCAACTAGCTCATAGCTCCTCGAAATATGTTATTTTCTATAGTTATCGTAGTCCACTTTTGCCGCGACTTAAAAAACAGTTAGCGCGAATTTACACCACAAGCCCTTTTCTTTCTTTGGATGGAGGAGTCACACACAAATTTTGTATTTGTATGTAGAATAAAATCTCAAACGCACAGGACGTAACCCCACAGGCCAACATCACGCGTGCACACATAAACAGAAGCAGCAACAGCAGCAGCACGAGGAGGCATATGTCTGGGAAGGTCGTAGCGGAAAGATAACCTTCCCTGCGTAGCGTTCGTGTGCTTATGAAATTCGAAATCAGCGCGCACGTGCCGGAGCAGCGTCGACGACGGGCTGCTTCTCGACGATTAGCCACCTTATATACACACGCGTATACCCGCGTATTGGCTCTTTTTCTTATTCTTTTCTTTCTCGCATGTGTGTGTGTGTGTGTGTGTATTTTTTTTCACATACGTGACGACGACTCTCTGTCAGTCAGTGATATGCCAGATAAGATGAACGATGATTTATCGACCAACGTTTTTTTGCTCTCTCTCTCTCACTTTCTTTCTCGATATTAATATATGTGAGTCGACGACGACGCGACGTCGCTCGTATGTGTGTATACGCAACTTTTTCGCACATATAAAATACCTAACGTACTTTTTTACTAAGCTACACTGGCTCTCTTTACTCGACTTTGCTTCTAAGGACACGAATGATGCTAGCTAGCCCTTCCCATCGGAATTTGGGTGGCATAAAAATATTTTATATATTATTATTCTAATGCCAAGTCCATGTCCGAACATCTTTATTTCATCTCAGGCAGAGTTGCAAAGCTGGTGAAAAGCATCAATAATCTATGGCATCGTATCTCTCGGGCTAGGACTTTTAAGTTCAATCATCAAACGCATATAGCACGCGTATCCGAATGGATGCGGGGGGTAATAACACAAAAAAAACCCACACGCATTTTAAGACTCCGATTTTCATCCCCTTTCACGAATAGGTCATTCGATATTTTTATCGCAGAAACGCGCGCGCGGCACATTTTTCCTTTCTCTCTCTCTCTCTCTCTCAACACATCAGCAGCACCGCCACCACCAGCGATTCTGGGGCACTTTAAGCATACGCTAGCTGCACGCGAGTGCCTGTAAAAAAAAGCTCAGAAAAAGATGATGCTCCCGTAAAGATCCCCGAGCGCCGAATAAATCAGTATCAGGCGTAAATAAAAATCACTTTCCAGTATTGGGTGTGCGTGTGTGTCTACGTGTGGAATATGATTCGATTAGGGCGCGCACGCCGACGCCGCGGTGACATCGGCGTTTTCTGCATATAAAGATGAACACACACGCAGTGTACAGCATCGACGCGGCTTATCATTCCAAAGTCGACGAGAGATCCCCTAAATATACGTATCCAGGGAATTCCGCAGCGATCCCCGCGCGCGAATATTCCTTCATCGCGAGTGGATTCGTACATAATACAAAGGGTGTGTATTCACATGTGTATATGTGCTGCATGAACGTATTACACACTTTTCTGTGGAGTGGCCTTTTTTTCTCTCTCACTCGGGCAAACGCATCGATTCACTTTTTATTTCCGCACAAGTGAATCCCCTATTGCACGCGCAATATGATGATGCCCTAGGTATGATTATTATTTACGGTCATTTATTTCGAGAATCTGTATAGAGCACGCACACACGAGCACACATACTATATAAATATATTAATATACATTAATAAAGCCGATTCTCTGGCAGAATCGAATGTCCCAAAAAATTTCATTTCATGCTGACATCATGTAATAAGTCGGTCGAATCGGAACTGACCGACAATTTTATGAGAATTTTTGAGTCTTACAATAAGGGTATTTTTTAAAGGTCTAATTTTATAAATTTATAGTTTAAAATTTAAAAAGTAACTGCAAACTGACTCTGATTAACTTGAAATCATCATAATCAGAATCCATGCGCATGTATCACTGCTTCTCTGCCATCGTAATACGTACGACAAAAGTAAGCAGCACGTATCGATCGCTCATTTGACCAAGGCGAGATTCTCCGCTGCTGTGCTAGCGCATGTGGGTGCATATAAATAATTCCTTTGTTACACTCTCTCTCTCTCTCTCTCTGCATACACACGTATACGTACGCATATACACTTGTGCGTTGCGCGTTAACCCCTTTCCGTCGTGCGTCGCGCGGCAGCGGGGGGGATCATCGACGTACATACATGATACAGGAGCTGTTATCGGAAGCTTCGACGCCGCCGCATCCAGATGCTTCGCTGTTACACATTGCAACCTCAGCAGCAGCAGCACTTGTTACAGCAAGTAGTACATTTCTTTTAATGTTCATAAAGGGCTAAATACCATTCGCAGCTCGAAACAAAGGACGCGAGCCCTCCATAAATGCTCGCAGAGATTCATATTCTATACACATACACGTTTCTATAATGAAAATGATGTACGGCGACATCTATAAAGGCTCTAGTTGTCGGAGCTTCGTTGTTTTTACATACCGAAAACTTGAACTCGCCGACGAGGTACACACCTCGTGCGCCTCTTTGATTTTTTTTTTTGGGAGTCTGTACTAAAAAGCTCTCCATAGATCGAAGAAAAATATGCCGCTGCTCAGCCAATCGTAGGTATTATATATACGGAGAGAGGTGTATATGTCGTACGTGCAGTTCACAACCGATTTTCCGCTCGTTTCACCCACCGAGAACACACACACGGGAGAGAGCTTTTTCAGTTGAGCTGCTTTCGCGGAGAAGCTCGCCCGCTCGTTCTCTTTTTCCCTCCTCTCTTGTCCCCTTGACACGACTTCGCTGCTGCTGCTGCTGCTTCCACGAGTTTATCTAAATTTTAACACACACACGCATACATAAACTCTGCAAGCTTTCATCGTCGCTGCTGCTGTTGCTGCTGCGTCCAGCTCTCTCACCGATATACAATTTACCTATATGCCACATATTCTTTGAGCCGAGAGATTTTAACGTTAAGTTGTGTGTGACACATTAGTCGCTCTTTTATTGCTTAAAGACTGTTAAAAATAGCCTCGCCTCTCTGCGCGTTAACTCGAGCTTCGTGTTGCGACGTAACGTCGTTGGCTATACGGTATACACTGCACGATAATACAAGCCGCATACACGCATTACACAAAGACTCGAATTGCCGTACGTAAAGTTGCGTCTCGCGGAAAGCCGCGTGCATACGCACTTTTTCTTGTATAAATATTGAAAAGAACCGTAGCAGAAGTGGATTCGTTCAAAAGAAAAAAAATAATAAAAGCTTATCGCTCGGTCACAAGAATAGGATTGCCGAGAAGGCATGAGCTTCCGAGAACCATAACCGAAACGGTAACTGTCTACACCCTTTGCCTTTCAGCATCCAGGGGAATATACACCTTCGAATAGCGTGGGTGCGTATCCCGACGACTGATCAAACTCTCTCTTATTCTTTCGGCGCGCGCGAGAGGCGATAAATGTCACTTTCGCATACGCGCGTCATTTTTCTGGAAAATTGAATAGACGAAATCGAATATAGATGTGCTGCTGCAGAGAAAAAGACGAGGAGCAGCCAGTCATGTTCCGATCTCGCGCACACAGAAAAACGAAGAGAGAAAGAGAGAGAGAGAAGGCGCAGGAAAACTCACAAAACGCGTTTATTTTTTATCTCTCGTTCTCTCGCTTCTTCTTCTTCTCGCTCTCGTTCAGGATTGCTATTTTTCTTCTATCTATCTATGTGTGCGCGCGCTTGGTGTGTTTTTGCATCGTAACACGCTCTTTTACTTTTCTTACGTTAGAGAGAGAAAGAGTAGGCTGGGCGCATTCTTTGAGATATTACTTTTTTTTGCCACTTTTAGCTGCTGTATGTGTAACACATAGAGAAGCAGCAGCAGCAGTAGCATCGACGACGACTACTGGAGGGGTTCAAATTCTATTGTACAAAAGTTTTGCACCGCTGCCACTGTGCCGTCTGTATATTTTGATATGTCATCATAATCTAATCACGCGCAAAACAGCGCAAAACTTTTTCGCTCCATCTCTCTCTCCCCGCGTGTACGGGGGCAATTTTTTTGCGCCTCGACCTCTCATCATCAGCAGTATACGATTTCGATGTTGTACACGTGGAATATAAATACGATATGTAGTCCGATTCATCGTTACGTTTTAAAGACGCGATGATCTCTTTGACAGACGATGCGTCCACGATTCGCGTCCACCAACCGAAAGCAGAAGAAGAAGAAGAAGTATGCAAGTATGTCTCAAAGGCAAAAGAGCAAACATTATTAGAGAGAAAGCAAATCAAGTTTGACGTTGAAACTTAATATTTCGAGCATTAAACGCGCCACTTGAAGTATGGCCCCGGATAGGTATGGCTAGAGGAGAGAAGGTGAATTTATATACTCGACGCCGACGACGACCCTCAACCCTTCCGATTGCAATTCAGGCGCGAGGAAGCCTGGCTGGCTGCCGCAGACGCTCACGTGTATATCAAACTTGACACTCAGAATTACAAATAATAAATTGCAATTTGATTCTCGTCGCATGTCCTGCGTCTCGCAGTCTGCGAGAGCTATATCTGTTATATACCCCCCTACTACTACTCTCTCTGTGTTTCTATATCGAACGCGCGGCGACGGCGTTTGCACCGAGAAAAGGGTGCGATTTATCATTAGAGTCGACAATTTGGCGACAAGTATTTTCTCTCACTCTCGTGCCTTTTACTCGCTCTCTTTCGCTCACATGCGCGGCACAGTTGAGAGAGAAAGAGAGTGAGTGAGAGAGGAATTCGTCGTCATAACGCACACACAGCGGCAACCCCGTGGGCGATCGCACTTGTTACTCTTCATAATGTTTCACGTTTTACTTTCGACTTTATATATCGTTTGACGCTAGCGGAATAGAAGCCCACACCTCTTCACCGAGAGAACGACGACTGCTGTTGCTGCTGCTGCTGCTGCTCTAATCGATAATTTAACTTCCATCATCTCGGTACAATTGTTTCGATATGTATTTATCAAAGAAGAAAAAGCATCTCGTTTAACCGAGCAAACTCACGATACAAAAGATGAGATTTTAATTTTTATACGTATTCATAATGACGCGACCGGTTACGAGTTTTTTTGCATCTTTCTTCATTTTTGCGGTATCTAATTTCTCGGGTTAAGTACAGTGTACTTCGAAAGATCGAAACAAAAAATAAAAGGCAACCGTTTCGTTTACAGCTGAATTATTTTGAAATTAATTACCGATGGCTCGGGGAATGCTTTGTTTTTCATGGCAATGAATTTAATATATCCAAAATACTTTTTTTTATTATCAAAACTTGGCGATTCGAATTGAAACGTCGAAAAATATTTAATAAGAAAATCGTTGAAATTGTAGATCCACAATGTGGTCGCCCTCTCTTCTTTTCTCCTCTCTCTCCGTAGAATCTCGCGAGATGATGTACATATGAAATCGATAAGCGAAATGAATACAGCAGCGCAACAGGATTACAAAGAATATGGCAAATGAAACATGCAAACACAGGAGGCATAGCTCACTGGCTTGCGAGAGAGAGACGAAGAAAGGGGCACATCCTACAAAAGCAGCACGAGCTAGAGAGCGAGAGAGATATGGAGAGAGAGAGAGAGAGAGAGAAGAAATGTATGGCCAAAGGCGCATCGTTGTTACTGCTTATACAACTATATGCTACTACTACTACCCCATGGTAGCGTATCGATCGCTGACTTTAAAATTCAAAGAGACCGACAATGGCTTTTCCCGGCCGCTACTTGTTACAATATCATATTCCATTCCTTTCGTTTCATTGTGCTCTGCGCGCGCCTCTGAGCCCAAAGCCTTGGCTCCTAATAATAAAAGATTGCCATACTTTGCCCTTCTCTCCGTCTCTTACTCTCTCTCTCTCTCTCTCTCCTTACTGCTGCTGCTGCTGCTCTATATATGCGTTTAGCTTTTACAAGGAATACGCGAGCAAATATATAATACAGTAATATATAGACTGGTCTGAGATAGTAATGCTGCTGCCGCGCCGTGAATGGCAATATCCGGCCTTATGGCAGGTCAGAACATCGAGAGAGAGAGAGAGAGAGAGAGAAATTTTTCGCTTTTTAGAGGAAGCAGCGTCTATTATATTAGCTAAAATAAATTAATTATCTCAATCAGAAGTCGAAAGCGCGAGTCGATATAAAAATTATACCAACGCCGCGCAACATTTCGACGCGAATACAAGGCAAACGCAAACACAGGCATTGGCTCGATGAAGAAAAAAAAATACACCGGGTGGTTGGTTGCGCAGCTAAGAAAGCGAACGTACACCCATGAACATCGATTCGCTATTAAATCAGGAACGAACTTTTTCTCTCTGTTATAATAAACACGCAGCATGCGCAATCTGTATACACACACCCGAGGCGTTAGATGGAAATTACCTGCGAGGCTTTGTACCACCCCGAGATTCTGCAGTGTGTATCCGACTTTTCCTCTCTCTCTTCTCTTCGTCTGTAGCTTTGCTGCACGGGATCAGCTCTAAATAAAACTCCCGTTCAATTTTTTTTTTTAACTTCAACGTCTTAAGCAAGGGTAGAGGTACATAGGAAGGGAGAGAGAGAGAGATACGTTTGCTCCTATACTGTATAATTAGATTTGCTCTGCGCAGCAGTATTCGAAGGCTCGAGAAGATATCATATACACACGCGTACATACACAGACAGCGAAATAAAAGGGTGGATTTCTTCGGAGATCAGCGAGTGTATATCGGTCGTACGGTGGTGCGCACGTGCATACATATTCTCCATTCCGTGTTGTTTTTGTTAATTAAATTTTTCAGAGGCACACGAGAGAACTACTGTATACGGCTCGTACAATGCGCGTTGTTAGAAAAAAGGAATGCGTCGGCGTTGTATCATACCGCCGATTTGCTTATATTTCTTTGTTCCTCTCTCTCTCTCGGAATATTTGGTCGGACCCGCGTGTATACGTATATTCGTTTCCGATAAACGCAACGGATTTTAAACTGCGGGGGAAAAGTGAAAAAACAAAAGTGCAGGTTTGTTGCATTACAAACGCATCGCGCGATGTATGAATATCGTGTCGTGTCCTCTTGCGGGGGTCCTTTGATATAAAAATATTACGAATAAAATCGACGTAATATGTTGAAACGTGTAGGCATTTTCATGAACATTCGGAATATTTAATTAACGAATTCTTCAACGCGTTGAAGCTTCTTTTTTGTAATTATTTAACTGCTTTAAATATATGGGAGGAAAAGAGAGAGAGCGGAAAATAAAAAAAAAGTATACAGTTATGTTACACAAAGACATCTGCGCTCAAATTCAAATCCAAAACTTCGATATAAGCTCGCCAAGAGATAGAGATTTGTAAATTTTGCGTTCACTTCTAACATTTGACTTTTTGACGGGCAAAAATATAATGACGCGTATTGAGCCTCACATCGAGCATGTGCTGAAAAATAATTACTCAAAGTACTCTCGTCTGTATACACCACTTACGAACTCCAGCGTGCATTAGCGCGGCGACGACAGAAGCAGCGCATAACATAATTCGGCTGCGAGCGAGAAAACGAGTCGAAGCGGCGTCAGACTTCGATCGAGCAGCGAAGAAACGAATCGTAATGCGCTCACTACCCTTACAAAAAAAAAAAAAAACAGCAAGGCACGAGTGAACGTGTACCTGCCTCGGCTTCGACGATTGATAGGCTGCTCACGCCTTTCAGCTCATCAATAGAAAGAGAACAGCTCACAGCTCTGCGCGCGGCGTTAAAAAAGACAAAGGCTGATCACCAATATCGTTACATTCGGCGCGTATACCTAATACGTTATGCGCGCGGTTCCAGCCCACTTCTATTAAGGCGAATAATAGGGACGGCACGGTTACGATATATTTTCGTTGGACGCGCATGAGCTTTTTTCCCGATCGAAGCTTTTCCTACTCGTATGCAAATCCCCCGTAGACTATCTACAAATCGAAAGTGGAGTAAGTATTAACTGCGTGCGAGAGTTCGCATTATAAATCGAAGAAGAAGAAGAAGAAAGCAGCAGCCTCGATGTATAAGCGTGTACCATTTGTTTCGCGGCCATAAGGCACGCGCGGCTTATCTTCATTTAGTCTAACTGTCGCTGATGTGCCGCTGCCTTACCATTCTTTATATTTTCTTCCTCGTCTCCTCCTCTCTCTCTCTCTCTCTCTCTCTCTCTCTCTCTCTCTCTCTCTCTCTGGGGAATCAATACTTTCGCGTAGCGGAAAAACTTTGTCTAATAAAAGCTCGATCCATTTATCAAAGGGCATCGAGTTCTCTCGAGAAGCATACAGCAGAGAGAGAGAGAATACGCATATAAAAAACGAAGAGAATGAAGAAGGAGCAAAGGGACGACGACGACGACGCACGTCGACGAATTATGTAAAACACATTGCGGTGGTGGCGCGGCGATGTATAAGCGGCGCTCTGCGGCCTGGGCGCGCGCGCGCGAATCTAAAATAATAAAACTTGCTTCCGTCATTTGTCAGCACGCATTTCGAGACTCTCTTTCTCTTCGTCTTGCGGCTCTTTATATAAGATATATATAAAATACGAGCCATCAACTCTCGCGGGTAGTTCAGATAATGCCACACCACTACTGTCGAATATACATCGCGCAGCTGTGCTGCTTGATACACGCACTTCTAACAATTTGCTCGTAATCTGTGTTTTGTATGTTCGAAATTTGAGTATTGCCTGTTATATCGAAAAATGGCACACGATCCAGATTTTTTTCGTTGAATGTAACTTCTCTAGGTGCATTCATCTTTGCGCTCGTTAAGGAAGTGCAGAGGAAACATTTAATTAAGATAGTCGCTATGTACGAATGAAGTCAAAGTTTTACCGCTAGAAGTCACTTTCAAATCCACAAGTGAAAAACAAATGACAAACAAAGTAGCTCGCTACTTCGAGAGCAATCTCGTACCATAAATGCGAAATGGCGAGCATGTTTACTACATTCTCGCGCGACGAGCAATCGGTCACGCGGTTGTCTTGACACCAAAAGAAAAGCACCTATTGGGATCGGCTGCACCCCTTGGATCGAAGAAAATTTCGATTTTTATTTATTTCGGTGTCCATCGAGCGCGTCCCTTTAGAGTAAAAATCTACAACAAATCAATGACTACAAGGGTGAATCCACGAAGAGATATGGAATTGCAAAAATCGAAGAAATTACGCGCGTATTATACATGGGTGAAAGAAGTATAAGTTAGCCTCCAAACTCGACTACCAGTACTACGAGGCATGTGCGCGTCGCAGATGTGTCTCGTGACTGATGATCCCCACTTTCGCGAGCGCGCGGCGCATGCTCTGGGCAAGATACTTTTATCGCTGCTTGTTTGTACAGGGCTGCCGTTAACGCAGTGCGGTAGAGCAGCATATATGAGAGCCGCCGCCCTATACCACCGACAATCGACGCATCGATGTTCGCATGCGTGCACATAAGTTTTCGGCGCAAGCAGATCGCTTTGAATTGCAAAAAAAAACGAGAAATAATAATGGATATCGTCGATTACGAAATGACACGCGAACGAGAGCTTTAAAACGAAAACAAACAGCAAAAAAAGGCGCTGATTAGTCGAAGAAAGAGAGAGCCTCTAACAGCCCAATAAAACTTGATGCACGCAGCAGAAACGTACCCCTCGGCAGCGTATAGTCTGACATAATGTGCACGCGGCGATGAATACTCGATCTTTTTTTCTCTCTGACCCTCTCTCTCTCTCTCTCTCTCTCTCTCTATCCGCATCACCCCTGACTCTTCTTCTTGCCACTTTTCATTAGCTTATGCCACATGAGCGAACGCAATGTGCATGGAGAGAGCAGCCGTGCACAGCACAGTTCTATGTAAATTGAAGAGGTTTCCACGCTTTTACATATTTTCAGAGTCTCTGAGCTCGGCAAAACGCTGCTTGCTGCTAGCTGCTACTGCAGCAATTCAAAAGTGCAGCTCAAGCGCGTTTCTCCCATCTCTCTCGAGTGTCGACTTTTTAGCATTGTAGATCTCACTCGCACACTTGTTCCTTTTTTTTTTATTCCGCTTCTGCTTCTTTCGAGTGTACTTGCGAACGAGATTTTTTACAGCTGCAACTGACGGCTTTCGCTGCTCGGCTCGCAGCTCTTATTTTCCATTCACTTTCGCCCGGTCCGTGCATGGCGAACGATCGGCTATATATATTCAAAAATGCACGTTTTTATCGCTTTATGTCAAAGTGAGAAAGGGAGAGAGAGTGTATAAGTTTGCTACCGCTGTATGCTTGGAGCACGGAATTTTGCGCTCGACGACGAGCAGCGGCGTGTGTTGCGAACGTTTTAGAGCCCGGACTGAATGATGGATCTTGCAACGCTGCCGAGGCCTTCTATATTCCAATTGGAAAGTGATTATTCTTGTCGTCGTCGTAGAAGGCCTAGGGACTCGACCAATGACCCCGGAATAAGCGTCTTGGGCTCCTGAGACAGAGAGAGAGAGAGAGAGAGAGAGAGAGAGAGACTTTTTGCCCCCGTGCACACGAGAGAGTGAGAGGTATATAAGAGCTGCTGCTCTATGCGGAACGAAAAAACCGATCGTTTGTCAATTTCGAGTACGGAGTATGCTCTGGTATAGTGGTGCGCGGTGAATTTTTCTGCTCTATCATTCCAGAAATAAATCCGATAAACAATTTTCCTTTCTTTTTTTTTTTGGACTCATCGGGTCTTATATACGACACTTTGCGACCGAAAAACGTCATTACCATACGCGTATACAGGGTGGTGGAGTACTTATAGGTAATTGCGCGCGCAACTCAATTAAACGACCCATTCGTCTTATAAACAAACTACGTATAGCTACGTTTTTTGCCGCTATGACAGGTCTACTCCTCGTGCAAAGTCAATCATACCGAGGCGCGCGTCCGAGTGAATAATTGTCGCTATATACATATTGCGCTCGAGACAGAGAGAGAATATAATGAATCGTCCAAGTAATTACTCGGATACAATGTGCAGCGTGTATATGGTATAGACACACACGTATTATATAGGTACGAGCTTCGTGAGAGACGTGGGTAAATGCATATTACAGCTCGGTCCGCGCGCTGCTTGGCAAATACTCGTGTACGTATGTGTGTGTACGTACGCTTCCCTTCTGTGTTGATTTTTAAAGAGCAAATATACATTCGCCGAACGAACTCTTGTGGCCGCAGTTGGACTTATCGTGAAAAGTAAGCGCGTGTGTGTATGTGAAAAAAGAGCCCCGGTGAGCTGTTTTTCGCTGAAAATTATACCTTCTCGCGTATACGTGTATAACGCGGATAGATAAGGAAATTATCAGTGGACACGCGCTGATAATTGTAAAATTTATATATGTGGTTGTATAGGTTGCGATTTATGCGTGATTTCATAAGAACAACGATAGCAAAGGGATATTTATGTGGGTCATAGGTTCTCAAAATTGAACTTATAAGAAAATCGTCAAATTCGAGCGCCTGTAATAGGCTGCAAAAAAAAATGGCACTCCATCCCTTTCAACACGAATGAGTCGCGGGCATATCGCACGACGTCGCGAGCCAAAACCTCGCAACAAGAGAGATATATTATTGAATGGCACGCGCGATGGCGGCGGCAACAACGCGCCACTAATATTGCACCTCACCACCACCACCATAGGTGCAATTCGCCCACTCGTGTACCTTATACTTGTACACGCTTCCGAAGGTACGTGTCCCGCGTCGATGGGTCTCTAATTTATGCCTCCGCGACACGCGAGCTAATTGTACGAACAGTTACATCGTTCGTATGTGGCGTGCACTGCTATATATAATAGTGTACGCCATGGTGTCTCGTATTTATCTAGAATTATTACGGCTTGGTATCAATTCGACGCGTCCGATAAAGCGGGCCTGGCTGTATAACATAGCCCGTGAGCTTTTTTCATCTTACAAGAGCCGTTCTCCAAATTCAACCCCGAAACAAAAAAAATGTAAAAATTCCGCTACTGAATAATTTACATACAATTTAATTATCGATGCGTAGCATATATGGTACGGGTGCGTGTGCTGCGTTGTTATATAGCGAGGAGAAGAATCAAAAAGATATTTGACCGCGAGAAGCACTGCGGCGCGAGCAAATAGACACGCTGCGGAGTTTGCGGTACGCGTATATGTTATACTACTACTAGCCATACTGGTAGCGACTTCGGAGCCGCACAGATATACACGCGGAAGAGCTAATATCATATGTGTATAACAGCGTGCACAGCACATACGCACCCGAGTATATGTACGCGGTGTATATGTGAAGTCAGAGAGGAAAAAGAGCATTACTCTCTCTAGTTCCGTGCATTTGCCTACCTACACACATACACACGTGTATGCGTGCGTACGTGCGGTAAAAGGGCCTATACGAGTGTACAAGGCAAATATTAGTTCATTACCAAAAGTGCCGCGCAGCAGAGAGTCCGAACTCGCATGTACGTATGTGTATGTGCGTGCGCAGATATATGAGCCTCGGATATAATATAACGCACAAATAGCATATAGGCTACCTTTCACGCTATTATATTATGCGCATGAGCGCCCGCTTGCGCGCCTCAATTCGATTATAATTACATGGGATATATGGTATATATGAAACTCTTTTTTTTTATTCTTCCTAAACGAGAGATATATATTTCAAAAGCGAGAACTGCAGTAGTGGCTAGCTGATGCACACGCGCACTTTACCCAAAATATGACCTCACGCGTGCGTACGTACGAGCCACAAAAAAGCCCGCCAGTTAACGCGCGTTATTGCACGAGAGACAGAGTGAGAAAAAAAGAACTAGGATAGCGCCGACGCGCGCGTTAGTATGAAACCCGAGAGAGCTCGTGTGACTGCAAGCTCAGCATGTGAAATTTAAACTCTGCTACTATAGTAGCTTCGCGAGCGGCCTCGCGAAGGGCGCGCTAAAAAGAGAAGTGATTTAGTAATCATCCCGCGGTGATAAAAATTCTCTCGCTGCCCGAATTTTAATTCGCTCCGTTACTTCTCGTCGTGTAGTGTACGTCTTTTTTCTTTTTCGTCTATTTTCGTCGAATACAACCCGGTGGCGCGTATACACGTAATACGCGTGTGTTATCAGTGCGTGGCTGCTGCGCGCTTCTTTCTGCAAATACGTTGCTATGCACATACGTGTAACTCTTGCGTTTTGAATGGACGGATTTCCTCGCGAGCTCGCATGCACGTGCACGTTTCTTCGCTCGCAAAATATAACCAACTGCGTTGATTCATTTCGGGTCTGTGTTTTCTGGTGGGCGCGCTCCTTTCTCGTTTCAACGTTGTACGTAAAAAACGTACGCGAGGTGATATGGAAGTGTAGCCGAGAGATAAATTTCGAGTACAGAAACAAGTGCTGCTATTCTTCTTCTTTTAAAAAATGAAAACTGCATGAAATTAGAGAATAGCTGATGAAATTTATCGACAACTTATTGCTTACATTTTTGCGGATAATTAATGACGAAATAAAATAGAGTTTAGGCGAAGATGTATATTATAAATGAAGGAAGCCGATCGCGCATCCGGTCGTGATGACTAATACGGCATCTAAAAATTCACCTGCTCGTATACCGCGTCGCATGTGTCAACACTCGATGCGCTGCTCATTATCCAATTTGACGCGCGTTCTAATAACGCAACAACACAATGACAATCCGTCACTACGTTGTGCGCCGCAGACTCGAGAGCTCTGCGGCTGATGCGATGATTATATGATGCGCGACGCCCACTATCTCGTTAGATCGCTATTATTTCTGCTATTATTTACTATAATTAGCAGCACAACTAATAACATTTTTTAAAACTAATAAATCCTTCGAGTAATTTGCTAGGGCAGAAACCTCAACGTGTTTGATTTGTCCAGTGCGTGAGTGTGTATGGTATTGGAGTGAAAAAATTATATCACTCCATGACATAATCATAAAATTTGGAAGTCTATTTTTGACAAACTGTTTATTATAGTCTGAAAATTATTTTTACTTATACAATTATTTTGACTTTAACACTTGCAGGTTCACAGACAAACGTACTCGCCATCTAGTGCTAGAGGCTTAAAGTTGTATCATAGTATTAAAAATGTTTGAGGTCGTTTTTCAACATATTTGTTGAGCATTTCTATCATGGTGTATTTATTAATTAAAATTAAAATTGATTCAAGTTGGAACATTTGCGAGGTTACACAAATCTAAACAGCGTCGCAATATAATTATATGATGGATTTTTATGGATGGTAAGGGAAATTGATAACAATAGTGAGAAGCGCTTGACCGTAAAAACGGCAATTAGCCGAAATGTGAGCGTCAATAGAATAAAGTGAGAATAGCCGACGAAATTTCAGAATGCACAAGAATTAGCGGGCTTGAAAGGTCGATTGTAAATTTAATGATAGGTTTTTGCATTTTTTCTATACATATTCTTTCGAAGTTATACTCAGGATCACATATGGTATTAGGAGATTTTACAGACAATTACGATATGTAATTATTTCTGTGCCGCGAAATTCTTCTAGTACCGTTATTTTGTTGAAATAAAATATGTCATTTTGATTGGATAATTCCAATACTGCATAGAAAGCGTTTTGTATGAGTAAATAAAAACTCAATATGAACTAAACTATTTCCAACTAAATTAACCATTACAATGCTGCACTCTTATCGATAATAAAATACGATACAAATTCCTATTATCCTACAATAGAGAAAGACTTTTAAATTAATTGAATTTCAGTCTACGTGGGGAGCCGTATACAGTGAAATACAAACGATTTTTCATTCTTTCATCATAATCAGAGTCAATTATACAATAACACGAGCGTAAACACGATTTCTAGTGTAAATCTCAATCTACGCCTGCACAAGCAATTTGTTTACAAACTAGCTTACATAGAAGAATAAGAAAATGAATAATTGAAACTTTAAAGACAATTAAAGAAGTTACTGACCATTAAATTTCATGTTAATCCCTAATAAGTAACTACTTGGCACGCGCTTTATCTAAGACATCTCTGCTGCTTAATCTTATTATACGCATTCTCGAACTTGACCTCGCGGTCACAGTCGAGTGCCTTGATAAACAGCCATTATCGCTGAAAGATAAAATGTTATTCCAATTGCGGGTTGAAGCAAGAAAGATGATACACAAAAGGCCTATGATTTCCACTCATCGTCGAAGTAAGACTGAATTTATCCACGCGTGCATCGATTGTAAGTACTGCGCGTCGAGAGAAGAAAAACAAAAAAATGAAAAGCACTCCGCGAATCGACTTGACTCTCTCACTCGAAGCTACAATGCGAGAATATATATAAGAAAAGATGCTCCCCGTCGGTGGAGCCTTGGAGAGCCGCACGCGGGGATCGAAGACAAAAAGTCCGCAAGGGGTGTTTCTCCAGATGCTACTTGAAAACTATCCTCTCGAAGTTGTCACACAAATCGATACATACACACACACTCCAAGAACTCAGGGACAAGGAGAGAGAGAGAGAAAGAGAGAAAAAAACACACAGTATCAAGTGCAAAGAGGGGAAAAGCCATATGGCTTTTGACTCTCTTTCTCTCAATCTTCCGACTGAACTTGTATACAAACGAGCGTCAATTTTCGTTTACCATAAATTTTGTGGTTCCTTGGCTTTTCCTTTTTACGACATAAATCCACGCCACGGGTGAGATTTACTCTCGAAATCCATTATACAGCTATGTACGAATTATAATTAAATTCCAGGCTACGGCTGATTATTAAAAAAGGAAGAACAGCAACAAAAAAAGTTCGATACTCCGAGATTTACATTGTAACTGCGTAATAATACTTTTACTATCGATAAATTTTTTGCCCGACGATTAGACGCCACGCAGCAGCACCGGCAGCAAGTACATTAATAGTCTTGAAGAGAGAGAGCCGCAAAGGCGCCAAGTTTTATGAATATTATTATATATTTTCCGCAACCAGCAGATGTCTTTTCCGATAAAACGTCTTTACGGCATGGACATAATTAATGATGTCTTCTGTTTTATACATACACAAAATATTCGATAAGTTTTCACGACGACGACGACGACGAGGGAGTCTCTTTATCGTTCATCAAAGATTAGCGACGCAGAAATTGTCTCTCTCGCGAGCTGATCGTCGTCATTTTTTTTCGTTCTTTCATCTCCACAAGAAGGAGAGATGCAAAAAAATGAGTTGAATTATACAAGTACAAGAGACACCCGCGGAAATATAATATTGGATAGGTGGGTAACAATAACTTTTGGCATTCGCAGCGCGCATGAGAGTGAGGAATTGCTGCATACTTTGCGCCACTGCTACTGCTGCTACGTGCCTATGTGCCACTATAAGACTACTATACCAAACACGCGCGTGAATTATATGCTCAGGAATGACTAGGTACAATTTTCGGAAAGTATAGCAAGGAGGAGAGAAGCTTTAACATCGCGCGAGTCGCGCGCGTATACACACACATACGACGCGCATTGAAAGCAGCAGCAAAATTTGCAAAAGAGCAGCGGCAGAGAGAAGTGCTGAAAGCAGCTCTTCGTATCATTAATATTACTTACTGCCGGGGAGCGAGCGAGTAGAGCTAGAGCGAGTTCGCGCGTGTCAGGACAATTTTGCGCAGCGTCTCACGCCGGCGCGGGCGGCAGCTCTGACACACAAATGCGCCGCGCGCTTTCGCCACCACCACCGCATATATGGATACAATGAAGCTGCTGCTGCTGCTGCTGCTGCTGCGTATGTTTAGAAAATAAAAATAAAAAAAGAAGGAGTGGAAAACGTAAGATTGTATACGATGTATGCATTTGCAATTTCATAGTTTTTGAGACGAGATTTAATTAGGCCGCAGCAGCAAAGTTAATTCAGCGATACGTCATAAATAACAGCTCGAGTCGGCGCAATTAGGCTCGGATGCGGCTGTCAAGCACGGATCCGCCGACGACGACGACCCTCGTCGGCGGCAACGAGTGGCTGCGTGTATAATCTGGCCTACGCGCGGCGGCGGTCTCTCTCTCTCTCTCCCGTCCCTGCGAAACAGATACCTACCTACCTAGCCGGGGATGGCTTCCGATGGATTAGCATAAACAAATCATCGGGATTAAAGGCGAGAGAGAGAGAGAGAGAGAGAGACAGAGGAGTTGTACGTGTAGCGCGCGTGACTTCCGTGATCAAATGTGACGCACGATTAATAATCCTTAAATTCGTTAAATTAATCAAAGTTTCGCGCGAGAGTCTGTTGTTCAGCCACCTGTATGTGTGTGTATGTGTGTGTGTGTGTGTGGGTATCTGCTATAGAAACGAAATGTGAATAAGCCTTTCGGTTACGCTTGTCCGGATACACTCGGCTCGCAATCAGTTTTTGCCTGTGTTTTTCAAATCCGGCAAGAGAGAAGGGATGGGGCCGAGGCGGGTGGGTAGCGAGCTTGCTCAATCGGAAATATTTGCCGATTTAACCGGTGTAAAGAAAATATTTACGCGAATAGACAGACACGGTAGAGAGAGCAGCCGCAAGTTTACGGATAGCGCGCGAGATTGGGACTAATTCTAAGCCCGCGTGCAAGTCAAGCAGCGTCAAGCAAGCAAGCATAGGCGCAGGGTCGAGGGAATGACAACCAACACGATGCTGTTGCTGCTGCTGGGCGCTTTGCATGCCAGAAGCTCTTGTGCTGCTGCTGTTACTCGTACACGCCAATAAATCAGTATTAAGCGCGCCTCGTCCAGCAGCAGCAGCAAGCGTATGTATACGCAGCGAACGTGTCACGCAGCACGCGCTTTTCTGCGTTAAGTTTCCACGGCAGCCCAAATGCCCGTATGATTTGTACAGAGAGCCGGATCTGATGACCTATGCTGCACACGGACAGCGTGCGGTCGACTTGTCCCGGATGGTTTAAAATCGAGACCGATCATCGTCGCGACGCGAAGCTTTCCGTCGTGTCCCGATTGATCTTTGCTTTACCCGTTTGTATACTCTGGTTCATTTTCACAAAATATCGATCGATAGGAAATTTTATTTCAATTTATTGGAACAAAGCGTAATAAAAGCTCACGCAAAGCTTCCTGGTATTTGTCATCACTATATTAGGCAGTCGACTGTCAACAGTGTAAGATTCGACTTGCGCGTGAACACGTTCATCAACAGCCCGGCACAAACACACATACATATACTCGACGACAACTCATTAAAATTTCCGACGCGCTATAGAAGCCCGCGTGTAAATTAATTCCCGCCCAGTCGTCCCGTCTCTCTCTCTCTCTTTCTCTCTGTCCGTTTCGCCTCGATGGCAATGGAAAAATATCGCAACTTTTCAAATGCAGATATTTCTGTGCACAGAGAGAGCGAGAGAATGAGAGAGAGCTTGAAAACACCCTGAATAGCTTCGCGAGCTACGAACACAGTAGCAGCATCCGTTATTTCCGATCGAACGCTCTATATTTGCGCTCGTCATGACGTAGCGGCAGTCAGCCAGCCACCACCGAGTGTGAGAGTATGCGCGGGAGCGAGAGAAAGAGAAAGGCCAACTGGACAAACGTGTATTGTGATTTCGAGCCTTTGAGCAGCGCGTAAAGGGGCTGCTGCTGCTTGACCGCCTGAATATTCATGTTGTAGCATACACACACACGTACGCGCGGATTGAGGGACGATCGAGAATCGGACTTGTTGCGACTGACACTGATGTAAACCTTTGTTTAGCCGAAGCAGCGGCGCAAGCTTACCCCTTCTTGTGTGCTTGTGTGCTTGCACGTGTGTGTGTGTGTGTGTGTGTGTGTGTGTATAGTCACCCAGCCTCGTGTGGGTTTTGACTCGACACCCACACGCCTGCCCTGCTCTGTCATAGCACCTTTTTACCACCGATCGGCCACTGTGCGCGTCCGAATCGAGAGGGTGTGGGGGTGGTGTGGGGGGGGAAAAGGAGCCCAGTCAGTCGCGCGCGCAACAACACAACACGACATGAATGTATATTGCACGTTCAAGCTGTGTAGCTCGCTCTGTAGCTTAGATGTGATTTTAAATTGATTTTCTCGCCTCGAGCTTTTTCTTTGACGCTCTACAGACGTCCGAGAGAGAGAGAGAGAGAGAGAGAGAGAGAGTGATTTCACAGCTCGCACGTCGTCCCGTATATAATGTTTGTATGTAATTTATGCGAGATGAAGATCCCTTACCTTTCCAGTTGTTTCACGATGTCTTCGTAAGCCGCTCGACAGTTGTCCCAAACGGCACCGGATCTGCAAAAAAAAAAAAAAAAAAACAAACGTAATCAGTCTTCGGTAAACGAAAAAAAGTATAATCATCCTTGCTCAAAAGAGACATTCGGTAATTAGGTACTAGCACTTGTCCGCTTGATTAGTATGGACTGGTATGATAAACAGAGACACACAAACACACACACACACACACACAACTGGAGCAGACTTCTCTCTCTGACATCTCCAGTGTACGAATTCACGAATGAAAAAAAGGATGAGAAGAAGAAGAAGAAATTGAAAAACTCATCTGCAAAGCAAGTAGCAGAGGAGATGGCCCGTGTGCTTCGACTCGTTTGAGACTCTTTCAGTCAGTTAAATGAATATCTTTACTTTCCACGTTAGCTATCGTGCTTTGATTTGATTGACTTTGAAGTCACTGATTAAAAAAAAACCGTCTTAAGTTGGGCGAAAAATACGAGGATAAAACAGCGAACTGTCCTTTCATTCCTCGCGCTCGAACTAATGAAAAAAACTCAATCACGATGCTGGGGTTGATGCTAGCGACTCGACGGTTTGTGCCGTCAAATTAAACCACAGCCGATTCATTGAAAGAAGCTTTTATCTGAAAAATTTCGTAGTTCGCATTTAATGTAACGTTATTATGATTTTTGGATCTGATTTTTACTTTGTCTCGTACATCTTTCGTAAGTATTAAAAATTGTAACTAATTAGCATATGTTTTTATTCCTATAACTCTAATTTATACATACGTTGATATACACATTTATTAGGGTTTTAATGCGATTTTTTGCAATGTATCCGGTAAAATATTCTGGAATACTTGAGTCAAAAGATTGAAAATTGATTCTCAACATAAGATAATTTTACATAATATTATGTATAGTAAACTACCTCGGAGTACAATATTATCGTGGCAAAATAGTTTTATCATGAAAAACAGAACGCTTCTAATTTTTAAATGGTTAATTACATTATAAAATTTGTTACATATTTTCGTAACGCCAGTCGATGATTAGAAATAAGAAATTCTTTTAGACTTTTCTAACGAACGTCACGAATTTCTTTGCGCACATGCGAATAGTGAGTATTTCGTGGGATCCGCAGGTTTCAATTTTTGGTGTGTACTGTCTTTTGATGAAAGATCAAATGCCATTTTTGTTCAAATTTCTCTTCGCATTCATCGCATGCGACTTTCATGAACTGTCTTTTGATGGTAGAGTAAATTCGACTTTTTTCCGAATTTCTTTTCGCACTTGTCGCATGCGAAATCTCTGCGACCTTCATGCACTGTCCAACCTCCTTACGGTGCGTAACGCATTTCTCTATCTATAAAAAAAAAAAAAAAAAAAAAAAAAAAAAAAAAAAAAAAAAAAAAAAAAAAAAAAAAAAAAAAAAAAAAAAAAAAAAAAAAAAAAAAAAAAAAAAAAAAAAAAAAAAAAAAAAAAAAAAAAAAAAAAAAAAAAAAAAAAAAAAAAAAAAAAAAAAAAAAAAAAAAAAAAAAAAAAAAAAAAAAAAAAAAAAAAAAAAAAAAAAAAAAAAAAAAAAAAAAAAAAAAAAAAAAAAAAAAAAAAAAAAAAAAAAAAAAAAAAAAAAAAAAAAAAAAAAAAAAAAAAAAAAAAAAAAAAAAAAAAAAAAAAAAAAAATGATCGAGCAAATGTGATTTGAATCCAAACTTCTTCTCGCATTTGTTGCACGCGAAATCTCTGTGCCCCTCGTGGACCATTTTTTGGTGCCTGATCAGGTGTGATTTATATGCAAATGTCCTTTTGCACACGTCGCAGACATAATCTTTTCCACCATCGTGTACTACCCTTCGGTGCCTGACCAAATCCTCTTGTATTCCAAATTTCTCGTCGCATTTGTCACATGCAGAAATTTAGAGACCCTCATGGACTGTTTTTTTGTGTTTGGTCAGGGTGTCTCGATCAACGAATGTCTTCTCGCACTTGTCGCATGCGATATCTTTACGACCTTCGTGGACTGTTTTTTGGTGGACGAGCAAATTCCATTTCAGTCCAAATTTCTTCTCGCATATGTAGCACGAGAAGTCTTTACGTCCTTCGTCAAATATTTTTTGGTGGCAAACCAAATGATGTTTATGTTCGAATTTTTTGCCGCATTTGTCACATGGAAAATCTTTTCGACCCTCGTGGACTGTTTTTTGGTGAGTGAACAAACTCGGTTTTGTTGATAATTTCATCTCGCACTCATCACATGCATAATGTTTGTGACCTTCATGGATTGTCTTTTGGTGGACGATCAAATTTCTGCGAAACCCAAATTTCTTCTCATAAACATCACATGCGAAATCTTTAAAATCTTTGTGAAATATATTTTGGGGTCTAAACAAATTCAATTTTTCTTTGTGTTTTCGCTCGCGTTTTACGCTTGGGTAATTTTTGCGACGTTCGTGTTCTATTTTTTTCTGAAAGAGTAATTGTGATTTTTTTCTAAATTTCTCCCTGACCTTGTCACATGCAAAATTTGTGCGATCGTCGTATACTGTTTTTATGTGCACGAGCAACCTATGTTTATTTCCAAATCTTTCCGCGCACTTTTCACATGAAATCTGCGCGTACACGCCAATAAAAATCTCGTGAAATATTTTTTTGTGCTTAAGTAAATTTGATTTATTTTCAAATGTTCTCTCGCATTTGTTACACGCGAAATCCTTGCAGCCTTTGTGTATTGCTTTTTGGTGACGGTCTAAATTGCTTTGTTTTTTGAATTTCTGCTCACAATTGTCACATGCATAATTTTTGAGACCTTCATCGTCATTATTATCTTTCTGTATATTCTGAGTTGTGTTACTGTGCTTAATTATGCTCGATTTTTTCGAGAATATCTTCTGAAAAATTACACAGAGCTATTTTTCGTTGACTGAACAACAGTCTCCTATTTGCTTAATTTATTTGCGCTAACTACTGTGGATGCTTTTTTACATTCATATATTTCAATGCCACGAATATATTATGGTGAATATCATTCACGCAAGCAGCACTCGTACTAATTTAATTAACAATTAAACTTTGCAGTGAATATGAAGCGATTTAAAAAATGGCTTGTAAATATTGTTTACAGATTTATCTATTTATACATATTGTTTAGGCAACTTTTAATGACTCTCTATTATTTATAAACAAAATTTTGTACTAATATTCGGTGTTTTGTTTTGAATATTTATTACCATGACTTCTCTTATTTAAATTTAAAATTTTGTCTTTCACACTTTTTATACAAACATTCATATAAAATTTAGAAAAGGAAAAGTAAATTATTTTCAAAAAATCAAAAAAAAAAACATGAATACCAAAGATTTTTTTGAATCCATGTTTTAAGCCACACACGAGCATCAGTGCCACAGAGCATCTTACAGTAGGAAGCAAAAATTAAAATATATACAATTAAAGGAATCAGAAACATATAATCCAACTCATTTTTGACTTTAGATGTCTCAATCAATATGTACGCGTCATAATTTAATATTCACGGACGGCATTCGTGAGACCTCGATCATCGTAACCGTAAGTATCAATCAATTTCGGATAATTGGTGTTCATTTATGTCAATCTACTAAACCGCGCGCATCTCTCGCACGATTCACGCCTATTATACACAGCTGCGAGAGAAGATCACGGCTACTCCTTCGTCACCGCACAGCTCGTCAAATCCGTCTTATCTATCTCTAGCCATGCGCTCTCGTTTTTTCTTGCGGTCAGACGCGCGCTCGCGCGGATTTGCATATTAATTAAAAGCAAAGCGAAACTCTCGAATGATAATGCACCGCGACGAAGCGCATTACACGGAGCTTTCCTCTGGCGCGCGTCATTACGCATCTTTGTCATTCGACTCTGTGTGTTCTTCTTCGCGTTATTTCCATTTTAGAGGCAGAGCAGCACACTTTTGCTGCGAGGTGACAGCTTTGACTCGAGATGATGTCCGCGCGTATAGAGTACACACGACAAATTTTATAAACAATCTTGGAGCAAAAGAAAGCGAGGAAAAGTAAAGAATATCCTAGAGCAGCTCGTTTGGAACGTCTTCTTTGAAGAAAAAAATGATGCAAATCCTGCAAATCCGAGAGGACGTGCTCGAATAATCTTAGGTATTTGTTAACGACCTCCTACGAGTCGATCTCCGCTGAGCTCCCCCTCAAAGTCGCAAAATTAGTCCGTTCCGCCTTGTATACAGCTATATACAATATCATTTCTATACCGTGAACTTGGGTTTTATAGTCAATATAGGCTCGGGAGACAGTAAAAAATCTGACACGTGCTTCGGGTATGAGAGCATTCGTATACGCGAATATACGATCGAAAAGAGTTACATTTAAAGACTCGTAAATGTAAACTGTCATTTGTTCAGGTGTCAAAAATTTGCAGAGGGGGACTCTTGGCATCGAAGAAGAAGAAAGAAGAGAGAAAGAAAGAAAGAAGAAAAAAATGAACAAAGCGCGGTAACCTAAGCCGGTAAATGGCGTCAAATGCTTTTGCCACCGACGACTACGACGACGACGACGATGAGCTCTCGACGACGACGACGAAGACGAAGACGAAGACGAACGTCGGCAAAAGAAACGAAACGGACTCGTACATGTGCAGATGACTTGGCCGACCCCTTCGAATTTCCACGGCTTCTTTTTGTTCGGAATCCTCTTAAAGTCGTACACGTTGGCTGCTGCTGCAGCAGCGAGTTTTAGCAGTGCAGAGAAGAAAGCACCGATGCATCGGTGACGTTAAAACAAACAAAGCTACTACTAACAAATCCAATTTCTTTACCGCTCGCCTACGCGTCTTCAGTTTTCTTCTTCTTCTTTTTTTTTGCTCTCTGTCTCCATTTATTCAACAGCGAACATAATATTGTGTGCATACTTGCGCGCTGCGCTTAGAGTCCAGTAGCCGCACTGTGTCAGTTTGTCTGTGTCTGTCTATGTGTGTGTACAGCTCCAATTTGTTACACTGCTGACTTGTCGCGGCTTCGTCTTAGACTACTTCTTTAGCCAATGATATGTTCACTTGGTTGGATACCTACCTACCTGCCTCTCTCTCTCTTGTAATATAGTCATATGTATGCATCGCGGGCTGCAGGTGTGGCCACCGCCGCCGCCGCGGGGCCGTCTGTGTTAATGCAAAATGTCGACGCGTCGCTTTATACGTAATGCAGACAGGTGCATTGCACGTAACATAACCGAATACCTCGTGTGCTACGAGAGCTTTTGAACTTGTGTATACTTATACACTGGGAGAGTCGAGCGTAATCTCAATCGATTATAAATTCATTTTCAGTTAAGCAGATACTTTTTTATGCGATTATTATTTCATTCGAATATATGAACCGAAAACTTCTTTATATTTGACGCATGAAGTGTATTATAGTATATTTATATCCTACGAAAAAATTTTTACCGCTTGCGAATTTACAATACTCTATCTATTGATGAAATCAAAAAGCTCATGAACGAATATAAAACCTTCGATTACGATAAATCTCATTACGATACCAAACATTTTCCTATAATATTCAATTATATAAATTAAATAGAGAGAATTTAAATTAAAAATCAATAAATAACTGTCAAGTCCATAAGCCTTATAAGTACTTCAAAAGTACTCCAAGTAGGTGCGTAAAAATGTTTATAAATAATCGACGAGTACCGACCTTGCGAGTGCTTCCATATTGGGCATATTTTGGTTGACCTTGAGGCCCTGCTCGGTGGCGCGCGCCTGCGCCTGGACCTGTAGGTGGTGCGGCAGGTTGGCCGGCGACAGCAGTGCCGTGTGACCGGCGCCTGGGTGGCCGCTCAGCTGCATGAACGGTATGTGGCTCAGATGCGTCGGCGGATGATTGTAGCCGTTTGCCAGCAGCGGCGATTTCTCCATCCGCGGTACTTCACCTATAAACACACGGATGTCATATATATATATATATATATATTTATATGTGTATATACCGAGTAAATATATGTATATGAAGAAAAAGCAGAGAGAGAGAAGCGACTATTATTATATGCCTTCTTCTGTATACCCATTGCTGCGCATACGTATTTTTTATAATGCGATCCTTACATTCGAACGCGGACACACACATACACAAGCGCGTTAATGCCACGATCGTATAAGATGCATTGCTGTTTATATGCACCGAGAGAGACAGGGTGTATAGTTATTCGCGTGTCTTCGTATGGATAGCGACTATTTTTCCTCGCGAGTATGAGTGAAAAATGGGGAAAAAAATAAATGGAGACGTTTTAGCAAAATACAGAAAATTATTCGAGATCTTACAATGTTTTTTGACATTAGAACTGGACACATACCAACTAAAATTGTTTTTGCCATTCAATGATTATTTTTGATTGATTTAAAATAAAAATTACCGTTGCACGCTTTTAATTGTTAATTGTTAATTTTCTACAATTTGAATGTAAAACGTCAATGAAATTAAATTGGTTAAATAAGATTTTAATAACATTATCGTTACTACTAATGCTAGGAAAGTGCATCAACGATTTGGAAACCGTGTTCTAATATAGAAGCCATGTTCTAATTTATCCAATTGTTTTGTCTTTACCACTTGCAGATTTATCCATAAAGGTACTCGCCATCTAGTGGTCGAGACTGGCATTAAATGACTAATGTTGAATGGTAATTCTGTGGTTTAAAGGTCATAAACGTTTTTTCAATTGTAAAATTTAAGATCGTCGTAGATCCAAATATGAAAATCCGTTGAAAAACAATTGGACAAATAAGTTTATTGCTGAACAACAATTTTGTTTGGCCGCGAGAATAGCCCGTTCACGCACTCGTAAACGTAATTTGACTCTTCATAGACAACGCTTCATAAGGCACAGTGAGAGATAGATAGATACGGAGCGCGTGCGAAAGAGAGTAGTATATAATACTGGAATATACATAAGCTGTATAATATATCTGCAGCGAAATAATAATGTATGCACGATCACGTCTCTCGACGTTCAGGCTGATCGATGCGCGCGCCCGAGAGTTCGTGATTTCTCAAGTCCTCGCGCGGCAGCAGCAGCAGCAGCTTCCATCGCAGTTTACTTATAATTTCAGCGGGGCTTCACTCCGTTCTCTCTCTCTCTCGCCTGTCTATCTATTTACTTTAGTTAGAGACGCCGAGAAAGCAGCGGCTGCCGCTTCTTCTGCATATACCCGCGAGATGTTTATTGATTGTTATCGGCAACGAGTTCGAAATTCTATAAGCTGTATGCACGTGTGTATGTGTGTGTCTGTGTGTGAGTGTGTGCCCATCAGTCTCGTTATTATATTTTCCATTTCTTACTTTCCGTCTGTCTATATAATAAAATTAAAATGTGTTGCAGATGCAAAAGCCGAAATGAAAGTAGCTGAAAATTATACTATTTACGGCGGCGGCGCATTCTCCGACTCGAGACATATAAATCAAAAAATAAGCGCGCGCGCGGGCCTTATTAAACGATACATTCGATGCTGCTCGACTGTACTTTGAAATTTACCTGGAAACGTTTTTGCATGCAAAATTGTGAATCGGCATTCGATATCAAAAATATTCGCTAAAATAGACCCAAAATCCGAAAAAAGGCGCATCTGTGCAGGTCTCTCTCACTCTTTGTCTAGGACTAGGGCAGCAGCAGAAGCAGCACCAACGGACCGCAGGAGAAATTCGAAAATTACCTTATAATTAGCGGGGATGCACACACATACACACAAAACACCAGGCGCCGGCCGCGCGAGCGAGTCCGTCTTTTTCCTTCTCCGAAGATTCTAAGAGGACCTGACAGACGGCAACAACTTTACCATGATATATGGCGACAGAAAAGGCTAACTATTGTCATTTGGTCAGTGGGTTCAAAAGCCCGTGTGTATACGTCGTGTATCCCATTGTATCAACATCGAGAGAGAAGTTAAAGGCAGAGGGCTAAAGACAGAGGCAAACGGAATGGAAGTAAAAGAGACGCGTGGATGGGGCTATTCATTTCAAATTATCTAAATAGCTGTGATTTCGGGGCGCGCGCCAGTATTCGAAAGAGAGAGACTCGGCTCTTGACTCGAATAAGTGCTAGCTTTCAAAACTATTCTCTTTCTCTCTTTCTCTCTCTCTTTGTTTCTCATTCTCTTGCATACATCGTTGTTGCTGGTGTGAGTGTCTTTAAAGCTGTGCGCGCTGCTGCCTCCTGTGATCGCTTTTTCACTCTCTTTCATTCTCTGTTTATCCTTTTTCTTTTTCTTTTTTTCTTTTTTTACTCGACACAACGCGCGCAGTTCCCAACGAAATAATTGGACTTATTACAACTTATGAAGCGCGCGATTTGAACGCTCTTTCAATTCGGAATAACATATATTATCCCCAATCCATATGATTTAATGAAATTCCTCTAAACTCTCCACTTACGTGGCCGAGAGCTTCGACGAGAGTCTCCTCTCTTTGCTCACATCTTTTTCGTTGCTTTATTTCGCAACCGAGCGAGAGAGCTAGCGTGTGTATGTGTGTGTATGTGTATAAACATAAGTATCTCTGATGATGATCGCCGGGACACTGCATTTATATATCTTTTATTTTTCCTTTGGTCAACGTGTTCACTGTGTGTGTATGTGCATGTGTGTGTACGTACGTAGATACGTATGTATGCGCTTTCATACGTGGGTAATGTGATCGATTTACTTGCCTTACAAGTTTCGATAAACGTCTCGTCTCGGGGATAACTGCGCGAGGTCTTTTTCTTTAACCCTCGAAGCACGTATGCTGCACACAACGTGTTCCAACGCTTAAAACACAGAGAGAGAATTACGCCGACTCGTTCTCTCTCTCTCTCTCTCTCTCTCGCCAATTTCGATTCTGAACGCGGTAGTTTGATTACCCTGTGTGTGTGCGCGCGCGCAGTGTATCGGTCATTTTTCAGCCCCGGCTATTTTAACTCTCTCCGCGATCGCAGCGTATAGAGAAGAATTGTTTTATATACGTATACGAAAAATTCGAAAAAAGAGTTTTTCATCGTCGTGCGTGCTTGTATGCGTAAAATAAATAAAAAAAATCGTAATTATACCCGATGTATAACCGATGCATTTCATAAATTTGCATTATTCAAATTTGCGTTATGAGTTTGACCGAAGAAAAGATATAAATAATCAAGAAATGCGCGCACGAGCGTGGTGAAAAGTTAATCACGTTCCATATAACACATTGAAAAAAAAAAGGAGAACTTGCTCGTCAGCTCAAGGACACGTGTATAAAGCATCGCGCGTAATCACCTTTAGTTCAAACTAATCAGTCATGATGTACAAATATGCACTCCTATTGTCTAATGTATCATATACCAGCTATTAAATGTCTACGTAATTTACCGATGATTTCATTTTTTTTTCTTGTTCACCGTGGATGCAATACAACCCAAACTTCACCTTCTTCCTCCGTATGCAACTTTTAATTCTGATTTTGTGCAAGAAAGTAATCGAAACTCGATCATGTGTGTGTGTGTGTGTGTGTGTGTGTGTGTGTGTGTGTGTGTGTGTGTGTGTCTGTGTAATATGTACATTTAAGCGAGCGAGGGGCATGCACCGGTGCACATGCCCTGAGAGACGTGCTCGCGAATCTCTTGACGGCTGCAGGCAGGCCGTGAGGCAGACCGAGGCAAGGAGGCGCGACGATAAAACGAATTCGGTCTTTTTGATTGTTCTGCTCGCTCACGTGCATGTTTATAAATGCAATATATACATATATACGAACGCATTAGAGGTCGCTCATCAGAATATACTTTTCTCTTTTTCTGCATCTCTCTCTATCTCTCTCGTTTTCTTTCTCGTGTACGCTTGAGAGAAAAAAATCCAGGCCCTGATGAAGTGACAACCCGAAATTATAATGTAATGTTGCGCTTTCTTCATTTAAACTGATGGAATCACCGGCGTGTCTTGGGCCAAATGATCCAATATAAATTGTATTTAAGAATTTTAATGTGTGTCTTTATGCATTACTCGTGCTTATTTCTCATTTCTTTCCTGTTTTTTTTCTTTTCTGACGTGAACGTAGACGAAATGAATGAAACGTCATTTATTCACAAGGATAATTATAAACATTTTTTAAAGAGACATTCAATTGTTTCAGATGGGAGCCTGAATCAAAAATCTGTATCGCATCTATCGGTCAAAGCAAGCATATCAATAGTAATTTACAATGCAAGAGCAATGCACAAACGTGAGCTTGAAAAAAGTGAGACACTTTTTGTCCCGGCTAAACCCAGTAGCCTTGCATGGTAAATTACTACTGTTTTTAACAGCTGATATGAAATAATTTAGTGACTATGCTATTAATTGTAAAAAAGATATTGTATTCATATTACCTAAACCAAATCGATAAGCTAGTTGATTGAGATCCCTTTCTGAAACAAAATCAAAACATGTCCTTTTACTCTCTGTGAATGACGGCTTTATATTCTGTTTCATAATTCGAAAAGACTAAATTTCTTAAATAAAAATGTCGCACAGGTGTTTAAACATGAAGAAAAAAAGTATAGTTTATCGATCGGAATTGTCCGAGGCTTTTGGTACACCACTATACATTGGCATGCATTTCCAACTTGATTAAAAAAAAGCGTTGTATGTGTGGTACGGTGGGCAAAAGGCCTCTCTCTGACAGTAGAGCGAGCCCGAGCGCAACGAGACGTGGATAATAAATAAATTTGGCACAAAGTATCACCGAGCGTAAATAACACGTATATAAGCAAGGCGCTCCCCCTCCGTCGTCGTCGTCGTCGTTCGTTCCTATCGTTCTTGCTGCTGCTCTTTCTCTCTGTCTCACTCACTCTCTTTCTCTGCGGAACATTCGTCTCTTGAGCCGTTTGAGTAAGATAGAGGCGTGTGCAGCCCGAGAAGGGGTTGCTCGAGTGAATCCTTCGTCCGTCCGCACGACGACGACGACGGCGGCGGCAGTGCTGTGTATATTGTGTATGTACTTGCTGCTGCTGCGCACTATATACTACTTCTTTCTCTCGCTTGCTCGCGCACGCGTTAATTGCAGCAGACGCGAAAATAAATTGCCAGACTAAATGAGACGGGTTGCTGCTGTTTGTCTCGGGACTCGCGCTGGCTACATGCTTAACTCTAATTCGTGTATAATAATAACGATCGTTTATCCTCCGAGTATCGTATTTTGCTTTATAGTCCGCTGCTGCTGATGCTGCTGGTGCCTGCCGAGGAGGATAATTTTTATCTTTTGCATAATACTGATAATTTCCGAGGCCTTTAAAAAAGAAGCAGCAGCACAGTAGTAGCGAGGAAGATAATTGACTCGTAACTACAAAAGGATATAGTGTCAAAGCATGAGTTATACTCGTTACGACAAAAAAAAGAGAGAGAGAATGCACGAAGGGCTACTCGTATTGACCACTATTTTGGGTCGGAAAATTCGGGGTTTTGTTTCATGATATTCGTAGAATGTATGAACTGTAGTTGGATACAATGATATTTATTTGTTAAAAACACCTCAAACTTGCAGATTTCATTTGAAATGAAGAATTGAAATTTCAGTAACCAAAATACTTGATATATTAATATTGATTTGATTTTTGATATTAACTTTCAGTGAAGGTTTCATAATCTGTGCTTATTAAATTTTTTACATCAACTACACAAAAAATGCATGAAAATTCAATTATGAATATCATTTTTAATTCAAAAATTAACAAAACATGTTGAATACTTTACTCAAATTTGAATATTTTGTTTAAAAACATTTCAGCATTCAATTTAATAATTGAAATTGATAAAGTAAGTTTAAATTTAATGTTTTTATACCGGTTTATTTTTGAGTTGATTGTTCAAAAAAGCTTAAAAATTTAATCAATGTTAAAGACAACTTCTGTCACTAGATGGCGAATGTCATTACCTATAAATCTGCAAGTGGGAAAAGAAAAATGATTGTATCAGTCTATAAACACCGACATTTTCAAATCAGCTTTTACTAGCTCTGTTATAGATTTGTTCTCATGAATTTTTCGAAAAATCACATGATATATAAAATAAACAAATCATATTTTAGAATTGTATCTTTTGAAGAGGGTCGGATACTCCGGTTAATTTTTTTTAAATCTACTACCACTCTACTTTCAAACAATCGACATATATCCTGAACACAATTTATAAAGATTTTTAACGAGTCATGACGAAGCTCTACGTCTGTGTGATACGCGAAATAGGCGTTATAAAGGGCAAATGTGGATCTATAGTTTCGAACAAAGCCATTTCTGATCGATGCTTTGAACTCGAGCGCGCCGCATCCAGACGAATAAACGAAAAGTGGCGAACGCGTATAAATACGAAAATGCACCGAAAAAAATCCGGTTTTTCGAGTAATCATAGCGGCCGCCACCGCCGCCCCCACCTCTTCTGCTGCGGCTATTGCTACTTCATTGGTTTGCTACGCTTGGCCAGTCGAGGCGCCACCATCAGTATGATACAAACATTATCATGGCATGTGCATATATATCATGTGTGCACTTGGACTCACTCTCGGCCTCTCTCTCTCTCTTCTCTCTTTTCTTCTCTCCGTCGTCAGACGTATCCACCCATACGCAGACTGCACACGGGGCTGTTGCATTTTTATCTGTCTTTTGCGCATGCAGGCACGGACAACGTGCCGCGCGCGGCAGCACAGAGCTCAAGAGCACACAACGTTTCGGTCGTTACAACACGGCTACCACCATCGCGCGTTTTTGTTCGCACACACGCGTTTTTATAGCTCTTTGCTAATTTACTTGCAGCTTATAAAAATTCTGGAATCAGCTTACTTTTTTCGTGGAAATGCAATATTTTGGGAATTCGAGATGTGCGCGCGCGCATAAATGTCAAATTTATCACGGATCGTTGCTGCCGTTACCGTATCTTCTTTTCTTTTTCTCTTTCAGATTGCCATAATCATTCTTAAAAGATAAAGTTAACTGCGGAGAAGCAACAGCGGCTTTTGTTCTGCATCAGACGCACGCAGACACGCACGGGTCAAGTACATTATAAATTCATCGATTTTATCGTGGGCCTTTTGGGCTGCTTTACGCGCCATAATATTGCATATTTATCGTTGCGTAAATAATTATATCAATCGCGTATGCAGTCCACCGCGAACCGAGCTATCGATTCTTCGTCACGTTCGCTGTTGAGAAAATTTGAATTTTCTCGAAACGTTTCGCGCGGACAATTTGAACTGCAACACTACACGCAGCGCGATTTCGCACGCCAACACAGCTGATGAATCGCGCGCGATGAAATATATATATTATCGAAGTGAAGACTTGGAAACAGTCACGTGTGTATAGCACAACTGCACAACAGCACAAAATAAAGCAGGTGTGAAATGCTTATCCCATAAATCTCAATTTTCTCTCTCTCTCGAAACGGCCGATCTTTGGCAGCGATAAGACGTCCTCGCGAGCGATGTATGTATGAGTAATATATACAACGCAGCTAATTTTCGCAGCGTATCTAATACGCATATTTATTTTGAAGCTCGGCATAGAAATATATTCTGCTTAGCTGCTGCTGTGCAATTTTGTATATAATGCAAAGCTAATATCACGCTTTCGATTATTGAGACGTCAATTGGAGTATGTAAGGTGCCACATGGACAAAACATGTACGGAACACACAAGTCTAAACAATGTTTCGAACAAATAAGCGGCGGTGCGCGGGAGAGTCGCGGGACTTGCGCTCGTCCGTCGCACATTAATATTTGTTTTCAGGGATCGTCTCGCGCTCGGCGCTACAAATATCCTATACACATTATACGTGTATAGTTGAGGTTGTTGCGCTATCCTATACACACTGCAGCGAAGCTTTGTATATATGTAATACGTTCACGTGCGCTCGCTGGCTGGCTCGCGGTATTTTTTTGTACACCCAAGCAGTAAAGCCTTTGATATATGGCTGAGTCCTTTTTAGAGTTTTGTCAGCCACGCCTACAATCAGCCTTAACATTATTTACACTCTTGCGTGCAAGACTCTCTTGCTTGCGTTGTCTGACCGTTTGTCTCCTCCTTTCGGACTCCTTCAATTTCGACTCACGTTTTTTCTCTCTCTTACTCTTACTCTTCTGGCTCCCAAAGAGCTTTTGTCTTTACTTGGTCGCGCGGTCTCTCTGTCTTCGATAGTGGAAATACGCGCATATACACACACACAAACCGAATGGCATTTTTGACTTATGTGACTCACGCACTGATAGCTATAAGGTACGTGCGATGGAGGAGCCCGGGCTCGTATTCGATTAGCCGAACGCTACTGCGCGGCCTGTCGTATCGAGAAATTTCGTACAATTTACTGGGTAATATTCGACCGAGAGAATCACATGTAGGCGCCTTTTGGATTTGGAAATACTAGAAACTCGCAAAGCATCGATGCAATGCCATGACGTGTATAATAATAATGACTGAACAAACAATGCGTCCGAGCCGCAGCGCGGATCGTTTTATAGTTTTTCCCCCCTTCTAGGCGCTGCTGCTCCTCTTCTCTATCCCGGTGCTGTGTGTGTCTGACGCGGAGCTCGCGCGCGCAGTAATCCAAAGCATAAACATAGTATTGTACTTTTGCTTCCACCTCCCCCTTCTCACAAACATACACACAGACAAACCATGTATATTTTTTTATATTAATATCTTTCGACTGGATGAACTCGAGGTATATCTCGCGCGCGCCGGCATATGCGTGTGCATGCGTGTGTACCGGTTTCCTTTATCGCACAATACCCGGAGAATCATTTCTTCTGTCTCTCTCTTTCTTTTTTTTTCTTTTCCTTTTTCTCGCTTTAGATTTCGTAGTTTCGCTGAGTTATTTTTTTTATTTTGGCTCTTATTATATTTTCGTTCGAGCGAATTCGACTGATTCGTTCGCCTTTCATTCATCTCTCTCGATCTTTGGCTCTGCGTGTCTTTCTTTTTCGCTATAGCATCCTCGATATGTATCTTCTTTCATTTTAACGTCAGAGAGCAGCGCGGAGTTTGTATATTTGTCTATAACTATTATTGCATTCGTTTGTTTGATCATGCGTTCATATACATTTTGTCTTTTCTTTGCTTTTTCTTACAATCATCGAACGGTGCCGCGAATAATATGCTTCGATGAAAGTATGTTACCAACATTCACGAAAATAAAAAAAATTCGCGTGTCCTTGCTGCCACATCCTCGATATTCAACCGCGAGCTTGCTGCTTCACCACATAGTTTTGATATATTCACAAAAATGTCCCAGCTCGAGAGCGCGGCTCAATTTAGGTAAAATGAAAAAGGGTAGAGTTTATATCGTAAGCAGCTCGTTTATTCGCCGCAGTACCATATCCACTAATGAGTAGCCGAGCAAGTGAGCAAAAACACGCGGACAATGTGTAGATTTTGCGAGCCACAAATACGGGTTAGTATTGTTCCTGGGCGTGTAAATTCCCAAGCAGCGGCAGTAGCCACCGACGACCACCACATCGCGCATTATGAACTTGAGCTCCAAAAATTTCACCTCCGCTATGTACGTAAACACGCGCGGTGGCAGCGGCAGCTCAGCCTCCTCCTCCTCCTCGTCCACACACGCATGTGGATAGAGAGAGAGCGTGGCGCGAACGAGATAATAATAACTCACCCGTGCACCGTGTTGGGCGCTTGATTTTCGCGTTTTCCGGCAGCAGCGGCCTGCGGATCAGTGAGATATTTCAGGCGTGATATTGTTTACGAAAGCAGAAATCAAGAGCAGCGGCGGCAGCTACACTGCTCATTCGAACTAATTATTCGGACGCTTGGTTCAATTTATATTATCCCACGAGTAAATGTATTTATGAGTGGGTTTTCCGCCGAATGAAATGTATACAAGATTATATTTCGAATATATATAAGCCGCGCGCGCCGCGATTCGTGCCAGTTCATAATATTATATAAGCGTACGCATACGCATCAACTCGTGTTCGTTCGGTAGGCGAACGTTTTCATTTTTGCTTCACTTTTTTCCATAATAATAATATAAATAAATGTTATTATTTTAATGAGTTTTTCACACACTCCGCCAGTGAAAATTAATTATTGAAAATTTTGACATCAAATCGCCAACCGTTAGATCGAAAAACGAGTATGTACGAAAAATAAGGATCAAGCTCGAGAGTAACAACGCAATTTGAAGGTGCATGCGGCGTATGTCTTTTGTAAATATATTTGTTGGATGAAGGAAGAACACGAGAGAGAGATATGCCGCTGCATGACTAATTGACAAAGAGAGATGAAAGCGAAACTCCTTCCTTGTACGCCCCTTTTTCTTTTCTTTCCTTCTTCTTCTCGAGTCATTGTGGATATCCTTTTATAAATTAATATATATGAAGCGGAAAAATATTACCGCCACGATGGAAAATGTCTCTTTCTTTTTTCTAGTCGTCGTCGTCGTCGTCGACGTCGTAGTCTTCGTTTATGTAAATCCCACGTCGAAGATGTGTCGTTGACCCCCACGCTCGGCAACGACTCGATGCAGGCACAATCTTTAAAATCTCTTTGTTTTCTCTATAATAGACGGACTAGTCGTCGCCGTGGTTCTCATATGTTCATTCATAATTTAATTTCCAATTAAGCTTTTATTATTACGGTTCCCGATGCGGTTTCAATGAAAAATTTTTTCTCCTCGCACAAGGTTTGGTTGCGCGTGATTAGAGAAACTAATGAGTAGCGCGCGCGCGCGCGCGTGTTTTCATTCTTCGGCAAATTACAATCATCCGCAACAGATGTAAAACATTTCCCGAAGAAGAAACGACGATGCAAAGTTGAATCAAGAAAATTTAATGAACCCACTGATGAGATTAATTAAGGAAAAGAATGTACGAAAAGACGAAAGTAATTGAGCCATGCATAGTCGAAGGAAATAATGATTCTCAAAGTTGAGCTCGTAGGCCCGCAGCCAAATGCGAGCTTTTATATTACATCAGTCTAGCTTTTATTCAGTCCAAGTGACAATCAAAGTCGACGTCGATACGTTCGATTTGCCACCTACACTCGAATGCACATCATCCCAACGCACGATTATCATCGCAATATTTGTCGTCGTTAACACTCGGTCGATTATATACATACTGCGCATCGCTTTATATACGCGTATTGCTTCTCTATATATTCTCGCTTACGCTGCTGCTTTGTTTTCGCGCGCTCTGGGTTAATTAGATCGATGCATACAGGATGTATACGTATGTATGTATTCGAATATTTATCGTTGATTGCCTACGCGCGAGCGTCTATCGGGTGCGACGCATCTCTCTGCAGAGCTTTTTTGCTGCTCATACCTTTTGTGTGCGCGCCAACAGGCGGTTTTTATTGTTTTGATGATGAAATATACGCGTATAGAGGTATTCGGAAAGAGAAAAAAAAGCGTCGCAACAACCCTCTGTACAACAAACCAAAAACAATGTAGATGCGCGATGATGATTTGGCCGAAAAAGGATAGATATTGCTCTACGATTGTCTTTTGCAGTGGCTGAGTCATGAAATTTATCCGTCCCCGTGCAGCCATAAAAATGACGCCGCAGTGGCGGCAGTTGGCCTCGGCAACGAGATTTTTCGATTACATGCTTCGACTGTGCGTTTGTGAAGCGAACGAATCGCGCTCCAAACGCAATTAGCTGAATTTTTTCAAGAAAAACAAATGGAAACGATCGTTTTACCCAATTTTTGGTAAATATAAGTCAGCTCGCGCGGATAAGATGCAATCTCTCTCGATCGCCGCGTTAAATACCGCAGCAGCTCTACAACATAATAAAGCAATAACTCGGCTAGCGCAGTGAAACAATACGTTTGTAAATTGAGTACACACCGATGCGCGGCTGGCTATACTGCGGACAAAGTAGTTATACTGCGAGCAAAATCTGGAACAATGGGGACCACGCGCGCAGAGATGAATATCGACGATTGGACAACGGATCAGGTGTGGAGTACACGTGAACTCTATAATATATAGAGAGAGTGTATCGATGTCTTTATGGCTGGAAAATTGAAACTGAACGAGAAAAGTACCATGAAATTCTCTATTTTTTTGCTCACATTTTCCACCCCCTCGATTAGCTTCAATATTCGTAGGTGAACCAATTAAATATTACGAACGAACTTGATTCTATTTTTTCAACAACTAACAAGGGTATTCTTGGTCATTGGAGTAACATAGGTAAGCAGGCCTCGTACATAAGCACACACGTGTTCCGCATCGGATTTGAGTTAGTACACAGGCACAGAGTCGGCGTGCCTCGACAACCGTAAAACAATTATACAATTACCGGCAAGCCGTGTAATTAATCGAAACACGAGCTCGTGCTGCTGCTCGGGCAGGCGGTGCACATTTCGCATTTCGATGGTTCGACCCCCCCCTCGTCGTAGTCGTCGTCGTCGTTTCTGCTGCATTTATACTATTCCGCGCGTAATACACACTTACTCGCGGCGGCGGCATGCGGCAATAATTACGCGTACGCAGCTCTGCGCGTTCATACTCATTTGCTCTCTCTCGAGCCAAATGTGTATTAATTTCAATCAACTGCTGCAGTGGTGTGCACACTGCGCCGAGGGAAACCAAGGCAGGCGCGAGAGCAAGTATTTGTCCATGAAATATACCTCTCTCTCTATAAACGAGCGCAGCAGCGATTGCCTTTTTGGCCGCTTCCCGTGCGACCAATCGTCTCGCTTAGCCGAGCAAAGAGCGCAGTTTCTCGATTTCCGATGATGATCGAATCGACGATACGCAGATTGAATCACTGCTGCAGCTGTGCACTTTATCGTTTCATATTAAATATTGTTTTGGCGGCGGAGGCATCGAGCTCTGCAAATATTAGCGCAGAAATTGATAAATACGCGCTTCAACCGATGATGAAAGCAAATGGGAGGAAAAACGAGCGTCATCGAGTTGTACAAGAGAGAGAGAGAGAGAGAGAGAGAGTCCATTTCAATCATCGGTTCGGATTGCCAATATATTAATCACACAAACACGCGCAACGAGCTGTGTGCGGGCGTAAAATCTAAAAAATTTATCGCGCGGTATAGTCCGACGATGATGCGGCAGTGGTGGTGCGCGGCCAACTGCATTCGAGGCAATTAATCGGCTTGTGCGTAGTACTGCTGCACTACTGTATATAGTACTACTATACCGGCACGCGCCGCGCACCACACTCGGCATTTCGTGTTGACCATGTCGATTCTCGTAGGAATTCCGCAAAGCCGCAATTAATTTGCCTCTAACACAGAGAGAGAGCGAGCGAGGAGAGCTACGCAAGTCAGCGAGTGCATTTGATTCCTCTCTGATTAATTGAGTACAGTATATACGCTATGCTTTAAGTGCGTATGTGTATGCGTGTGTATGCTGCTTATCAAGGGTGAGGAAGGGACACACGAGCTGTTTGACCTCTCTACTAGCTGCTATATACTGTTGCTGCTTGCCCCATCATCGCAGTCCAGTCAGTCCTATATATTGTAATATACGATATGCATTATATGTACGATCCGGGTATACTGTGACTGTAACGCGGTTATACGATAAAGGCAGGTGTGTGTCTGCATTCAACTTGAGATCTTACTTATTGTATGATATACAAGCTCTGTGTGTGTAGATCCTTGATGATTTGTGGACACGCGAGCTGCTTTTGACGAACCCGACCAATAAAGCCAATTAACGATACTTTACAACGTAATTATTTACTACTATACTGTATACATAGAGGTAGGCAAATAAATATTAGTCGTACTCACCGAGATGGCCGTTCTCGTAGTAGTCGCCGTTGTCGAGGCGGTGCTTCTTGAGCTGGTGCGCGTGGGCCCCGGCGCTGGCCGCCATGTGACTGGCCGCTAGACTGAGACTCACCGAGGCGCGCTTCGGCGGCCGACCCGGTCTGGAGCTGCACAGTGGTAGAGAGTTACTGGTTTTAGAGACACCATCGTCGAGGCTCGCGTTACGGCGTGGCCCCGACGGCTCGTCGCTATTTAATTCATTCTGGCCAATTACAAGACGACGTCCGAATTTCTGCCTGCGATATGTTATCATTACGTTTTTATATTGTAAAAAGAGGTAACACCTTGCGTTTCTTTAAACGTTACGTTTTTTTTCAATAAAACATATATAAGCAGAAATTTTGACTGTCTATTTTTACGTCTATGTGCATGTGGTAGGCAAATTTTTCGACTCGTTTCGCGAGCGAGGAAAAATCATGACATTGAAATTTGTATTATCGAGTTACGAGTCGATAAAAGTCTGCATACCATCTGTCTTTATATGGAACATAAAAGTCTTATTACATGATATAATAAAAATTGTTATTCTTGAAATAGAGATCTTTTCCCTGGGGATCAAGGTACACAAATTCGCTCGTTTAATTCGAACGAAGATTATAGAACGCTAAATGCATAAAAAAGAGTTCGCTATTGTCTTTTTGTCGAACGCGAATTATAAAAAGCAGGCCACGAGTGTGTGGCACTTTTGTTTTTGTGTGTACGCTAAAAAAGTCGGACACCTTGGACGATCATCTCGTAAGCTGCTTAGTTTCGAGTTTCCGCCGAAAAAAAGCAATGTGTCAGCTCTCCGCCGCGCGACTCGACTCGAGTCGAGAGAGCAAAGAGCACAGCGCATCATCATCTGCTGCTGCTACAAACGAGAGCGATGTGCAGTAATGCTCTCGCACAGACTGCATTATTATTATTCATATGTGTGCGAGCACACCACCACCACCACCACTGCGCCATAATGCGCACTTGTTTGCCTTCGATATTTATTGCCAACGCGGCAGCATATGCGCGAGATCGTGCCAGCAATCGAAAATATTTCCGAAGCCAACGAATGGATGATTTTTAAGTACTAGTCGCTCTGCACTGCGGCAATAATAATTGCGGGACGACTCGCGAGAGAGCTTCTCGCTCGCTGCCTCATACGTGTGTCTGTGTGTGTATGTGTGTGCCTTATATATTATTTATTGCTCGTAAATTCCCTTGACGTGCGCAGATATTATTCTCGGGCTCTCTCCCCGACTACGAGTGTGATGAGCTTATATGCACGTATGTAACTATGTATACAACCACCGGTACATATGTGTGAATGTTATTTGTTATTTTTTTTTTTCGTTGTTGCTACAAAAGTTCCGAGAGAGACTTAGAGCACGAGTCCAAAGTATACGGACTTGAAAGAGATAACGGGTGATTTAACGAAGACGATGTGTGTAATTGCGAGAATTGACGAGTGCGGGCTTCTCTCGAGAACTCGTTTTTCGTCCTAAAAAATAATCCCATTTAAAATTGTTAATTTTTGTAACAGTGGAAAATATTAAAGAAAAAACACGAATCGAGAAACAGCGATAAACATAAAAAGCAGCTATTTAACCTGTTATATTTAACCTGCCATTACGTGCATTATTATAGGCTCTCTGGCATTCGATTAAGCGCGGAGAATCGGCCTTGTATAGGCAGCAGCAAATGGTCAGATTGTAGCAAATGAATTAATACTATCGCGCGCGCGGTGTTGTTGCATCCCCCGATTCCGAAGTTGTAACAGCAGCTGCGTCTGCCGTTTACTCTATTTATGTGCACTCGAGCACAGCTGGAGTGTATACTAATTTACATTATAATTTTTTTTTTCACAAGAACCTGATTAATAATCAACAAATTTAGCGCGAGATAAATAAACGTTGCCTCATCTAGGTCGTATTTTTCTCGGCTACGATGAAATTATGTGCAGGATTTTTGCCCCTCGAATTGATTCATTATTCCAACATTGAATATTTCAAAGAGTCATATTATCGTGTGGACCTGTGTAATTTCTACTACTAGTGAAAATGGACGTACAACTGAACCTATGTGATTTCCCTTATACAATTTCTTTTGCTTTGCCATTTGCAGATTTTCACACAAAGGTACTCGCCATCTAGCGGTGGAGATTGGCTTTAATTAGGATTGAATTTTCATGAATTTTTTGAGAAAGTAACCAAAAACTAAATCAGTATTAAAACATCAAAAAGCAAAATATTTCGGATAATAACTGCAATCGATTAAACTTTCTAGATTGATTAAATTCAAGATTAGAATCGAGTATTAAAATGATTGCGTTTGAGCTTTATTACAGTGAAAACAGGGACGAGCTGTACGTATTAGTCGTTTTTTAATGCACGACTGCATCATAAACAATTTAATCATTTGCCAATTACAGCTATGAAACACTTAATTGAACTTTTCCTCCTACGTGTATACATGTGCATATAGTAATTATTAAGATGCACACGTTGAAACGCATCTAATCAATGGAATCACGTATTATAGATGCTTACGCACATACGCAACTTTGCTCGAATAATTGAATATACAGAAGTAGACTGGCAATGCTATTTAATACAATTACACAGTCATAAGCAGACCTGAGGCCTAGCTTTCTATGAAAGAGGTAGCGCTATGCGTACGTTAATAAGGACAATACGGCAGTTGAGCTAAAATTAAAATCGACGTTATGAAAGCAGGTATTATCTAAATTTGAATTAGTGAGCTAAATTTGAAAGTATATTAATGAGGTACAGTTTGATTGATGGTTTTCGCAGTTTATCACTATAATATTTAAAAAGAACTTTAAATTGAATTCAGAGTTAATACAAAATCAGCCATCAAAATTAAAGTAAACAATATCGAATTTCATTCAAGGTAATTTTATATGTAATTTTCGTTGAAAATTAATTTGAGTGAGGATTATTTTTTCTACAAAAAAAAAGAAAATCGAAGTATAGAATTGAATCTTTGTTGTTCATTTTTGTATTAAAATCAACCCTCATGATCGCTTTTTGAGTTATACTATGATTAAAATCGCTCAAAAAATGTGCGGAGATTCAATGATAACTAAAGCCAGTCTTTACCACTAGATGGCGATTGTCTCTATCTGTTAATCTGCAAGTATTAAAGTAAATATAATGGTATAAGTAAAGACACAGTTTAGAAACTTATTAAGAGGTACTTCGCTAGTGAGTTACCCGAAAACTTCAATGATTTCACATGAAATTATATTTATCACGCGTAGAAGACCTCCTCATTTTTTACATTAATGTTAATTTAAATATTTTCAAAAGTGTACATTTAAACTGAATGTTCGAACGCAATGAGAATAAAAAATTCATGAAATATCAATGATAAATAAAACCAATCTTAACCACTAGATGGCGATTGTCTCTATCTGTTAATCTGCAAGTGACAAAGTAAATGTACTTGTATAAATACTTAAGGGGACACATACACCTTAGATTCAAAAAATCTCTTGTTACATTATTGAGTAGGATTTTCGCCTCTTTCCATTGCATTTTTCGAAATTCCAAAATTTTGATTTTGCCCTGAGATACAACTATTTTCGCGAACCCTTTTCCTATACTTTACGTGTTAAATTTTTTCTTCTCTTGCGTTTTCTGGAAACTCGTGTTTTTGGTCATTTGCCGTAATATTCAGAGGGTACCTGGTGCTTTTGCACCAGGGTCGCGTATACTTCTTCAGAACATGAATGCTCACGGCCACTACTATGAGTGAGACGATTGAGCTCATAGATCACAATGAAAAAAAAAGTGAGTTTAACTGTTCATACAGAGCAATCTGGCCGTTCGATCGTCTCATCCGAGGTAGTGACCGTAACCATTGATGTTCTAAAGAAGTGTACGCGACCCTGGTGCTGAAGCTCAATCGGTACCCTCTGAAAGTTACGATAGATGACCAAAAACACTACTCGCCAGTATAGGAAAAGGGTTCATGGAAACAGCTGTATCTCAGGGCAAAATCAAAATTTTGGAATTTCAAAAAATGCAATGGAAAGGGACAGAAAAATCCTATTCAAAAATTGAATAAAAATTTTTTCGAGTTTAAGGTGTATGTGTCCCCTTAATGTAAATATTTTCTGCACTTTCAAAGCTCACCATTTGAATGCGATGAGCACAAGAAATTTCAAATTTCATCGCGATGTCCGTGTACTTTAATATGCCTCGCTTGATTCAACCTGTAAATCCAGCTGATGATCTACGCGCGAAAAATCGCATTCGCCCAACTATGTACGTGAACCCGACACCGACGCGCGCGGTGATGTTAAAATAAAGTTCAACGGCCATCGAACTAGAATCATGAAATTACGCAATTTCCAAGTCAATATGGCCAGCAGCAGCGGCATTTCGCACCGAAGCCACACTCGCCGTTCGGTTAATTTCAAGGTGGATTGGTGTCTCGATACGAGAGCCGTGCGCGCCCGCGCTATATTATTAATAGCTGAAAGTTGCCGCTGCTGCATGGCGCGCGAATACGGGGGTTGTGTTTCCATGCAGTTCTCTCTCTCTCGCTCTCTGTAGTCGGTGGAGAGGGAGGGTAGGTGGGTGGGGGGGATAAAATCATCAGCCCTGAACGAGGATCATGCCTGCATATGCGTGCGCTGCTATATAGCTCGAGGGGGATGCATGTATATATGGAAAGGCAGTTGCAGTATGTAGCCGATTGCGCTACTTTGATACACTCGAAAACGTCATTCGGCGTGCTCGAAACGATAAGCTAACGGGATTGCGCCTATATATACGTGTGTATACGATTGATGCACACATATGCAATAGGTATATCTCCCAGAGTGAGAGAGTGAGGGCGAGGATGTGTTATGCCAACTATATAAACTCTCACTCGCACTCGACGTATACGATGCATCATTATGATTATACAAGGGCGAAAGGGTTGCAGCGGGCGTTTATCGCTCACTTGAATACGTGTTGATATGGATTTGATTGCGCTTTGCCTGGAAAGTTATAACGCATTACGGACGTTTCGGGAGATCGAGTCGACTCTCCGCGCGCACACGCAGTTCGAGTGGGTGCAGTCGAGCAAAGAGACAACTCTGGTGTGGCCAGTAATCGCACACTCTCTATATACATGTAGCGTCCAGTAGTCGAGCGCGCATCGATCTTGGGCCAAAAAAGCCCATTACATTTTCGTCGTCGGCAATCGTCGCCGTCATCGTCGCTCGGACATGTGATTGCAGGCCGAGATGTCGTTGGTCCAAAAAGCCTCGCGGCGCTGCTCCCGAGGACTCCGGCGCGCAATCTTGTCGTCGTCGAATCGAATAATACACGTCCGTACGCACGTATGCACATCGCATGACTTCTCACAGTCGAGCGAGCTCGATCGGCGGGCCGCAACCCTACTATACGTGTATTCATACGCTCGATTCCTTATACCACTATCTCTCTCTCTCTTCCCTCTTCCGATCGAGACTCCTTTTTATTTTTTTATTTCTACCAAACCCAGTTTACGGCGGAATTTCTTTTTTACGTACGTTTCGAGAGAGAGAGAGAGACCGTTTGTTGCGTTTTCTGCCAAGTCAGGTCACGCGCGCGCGCAAAGGGCCCTCAAACGCACACAGATATAAACATACATCTGTCGAAATGATAGGCGCTTTTTTATGGCGAGTTGCAGGCAGCGGAGAGCTGGCTTCTATATGCACGTGCGGACTCGTATACATGTACAAATGCGATTGAAAATTGATAGAGAGTGACTATTAGTATCGCACAATGCTCGTACTTACGTATAAATGCGAAATGTGAATTGGCGCAAAGGAGCCCGGGAAATAATATTGTTGTTTCGCAAGAAGCTCGAAATACAACCGAACGTATGTGCGCGACTATTATTAGAGCCCTTAATATAAAGTAGTGGTAGTGGTGGTGCATTCCTCTGGGGAAATGTGGAGCACTTATCGATCGGCCCCCCCCCCCGAACGAAAGAGAGCAAAACTATATTATAGCTTATATGTATACGAATCTAGGGAACTAACGTTTACAGCGCCGTTGGCTACTACTGCTACACGTGTGTGTAGTAGTGGAGCTCGCGCGTGACGCAAATGAAGGGAAGCAAAAAAATGAATACATATATAGAAAAAAAGATGGACTATCGGCGCAGTGTTCTGGACACAATCAGCCCGGGTGCATACATTGCATAAAAACTTCCTTTTTTCTTGATTGAAAAGGCACAGAGTCAGTTCCCCCGAGGACTACTCGCTTATCAATTTACTTTTTCTGTGTGTAATATTTTCCATGCAACATATGCATCATAGTATGTATCGCGTCTACGTAATACACGCTACATACGATGCATTTCATTTGGGTTAATTCGAACTCGATCGCGATTTATATGTGTATAATATACTTTTTTTTCTGGAGTGGGAGGAGTCGAGGAGCGATCGTTTCTACCGATATTTATATATCGATCAGATATGGAAAAAAAAACCTAAAGCTACAAATTCAGTAACGCTTTAAAAAGCTCTCGAGGCTTCTTACCGAACTTACGGCTTCTGCGAATATTCCTAAAACTTCAGCCCGTGAGCCCTCGACGTCAATTGGAATCTCACCCCCGCTCGCGCGCATAGATATACATTTACGCGATGCTACTGGCCTAGCCTCCCCCCCCCCCCCCCCCCCNNNNCCCCCCCCCCCCCCCCCCCCTATTCGCTCTCTGTAAGCTTTCAACCATCATATATGCTATGCGAAACGACTTCAATTTTTTTGTCAAAACTTCTGCGTGTCCTTATCAACGCGCCGCCGCCGACATAAGCTCACGGTAAAAAATTTTCGATTTCTCGCTTAATAAACCCAGCGCCGCAGCGCATGCGAATGTTTTCCAATTTATAAATTTTTACGACTCTCTTTCTTTCTGCGAGTTCTTTACTTTCTTTCTATATCTTTTTTTTACACTAAAAGCGGATATAACTACTGACCCTAAGTAGATATGATTTTATACAATGTTCGATATGCCGTCGAGGCCCCTCTCTCTCTCTCTCTCTCTCTCTCTCTCTCTCTCTCTTTGGATTGTTCCAATTTCACGCACCCGAGGCATCGTGTCCCCGACGACGAGTCTCTCTCTCTCTCTCTCTCTCTCTCTCTCTACTCGGCGCGAGTTACGCGATTTTCACTGCTGATGCAGCATTTTCTATTCCACAAGGGCTGTCTTTATATACGTAACTTCTGTGTGTGTGTGCGTGGCGAGTTCAATCGACTGTGTTTTGATCTTTGAAGAGAAAGAGAGAGAGAAAATTAGTTATTTTTCGCTCTATGATTTCGCAAAACGGCGATGAATGCTGAATTATAAATAAATGCTGCATGAAACTTTTAAATTGTATACAAACGAGTGAGACGATTATGTACCGGGGAGAGAAAAACCATTTCATCAAGAAGTTAATGCAGAAAAAGCGAATTAAAAGTCGTTGCGTGTATACAACACACATCGGAGAGAAGGAAATATGAGGAAGAATATATAAGTTAGTTACGTCACGCCCCATTCATTCATCATCGACAGAAGTAGCAGCAGCCGCAGTGGCAGTAGTAGAAAGAAAGAAGAAGCAAAGCAAAAAAAAAATCAAACGCAAATCACCTCGTAAGCCCACTTGAGCCAGCAATAAAGTAAGTCTTTTCTTCGCGTATAAATACACGCAGCAGCAGCAGCCTGTCGCTTCCTCGTCGGCTACTTTCCTCCCCGTACCCTCTCTCCTACGCGCGTATATAGCTGCACACGAGGAAGAAAAAAAAGGTAAAGTAAAATAAAAGAAACGCGTCTCTCTCTGTCTCTCGCTCGGTGGTGCTTATTATGTGTCGTCGAGTGCTCATCACGCGCGCCAGAGAGTAAGTAAGGACGCGTACACGTACATACACACGCGTTACAAAATGAATATAGGTAGTAGGTTGAGGTAGGTAGGTAGGTAGCTTCTCTCTGTGCTGCGGCGCAGCCAGCGTGAAAGATGCGATTTCATCGCTGCTTACGCGCGTAGAGTAGCAGCAGCAGCAAGAGTATAAGAGTATTTTACGAATGCGTGAGTATAAAGAGGCGCAGACAGTCAGCCAGAGAGAGAGAGAGAGAGGAAAAAAGTGCGTGTGCTCTCGCGCGAGCGAACCCGCATAAGCTAAGCAGTCCGATTCCCCCCTGCGCTCCGTGTTCTCTCTCTTCAGGCGAAATATGTATAGCAAGAGTGTATATGCATTTGTATACACGTAGTACATCTACGCATCTGTAAGGAGTATTTTCTAATAAGCAAAATGCGAAAAGCCCAAAGGAGCGGAGCCGAAAGCAGGATGGATGTGTGTGAGTGTGAGTGTGTGTGTAGCACAAAAGAAGGAAGGAGGCACACGCGGCAGCGGCGTACGTACGTAGAAAGGAAAGTGAAGAATGCGCGAGCGAGACTTATCTAAGTAATATTGGATTAAAACTTATGCTTTTCCTCGCATCTCCTCGCAACGTCGTCGTCGTCGTCTCCTGCTCCTTTTGCTCGTGTACGCGCGTGTGCCTACTATACTTACTCTACTGCTTCTGCAATCGCAACAACGGCTGCGTCAGCGTCGGTGGCGGGAAGCGCAATATGTTATTTTTATTGCTTGTGGCTTTGCATAATATTCCAATGGGGTGCTGCTAGCTAGTACGCGCGCGGCTAATTTTAATTTTTACACCACCGCTGCTGCTGCTGCTGCTGCTGCTGCTGCTGCTGCTACTGCTGTAGCTCTGCGGCATTGTACCTATACACTTTTTTTTTCTTGCGGAGGCTTAAGCAGCCAAACTGCGCGCAGTGATCCAAGCAAAAACAACGCGAGGCGCCCGGGAATAAATGAGCAATTGTGTATCGCCGGGCTACGAGCGCGCGGGCGGCTTCTCTTATATTTTATTAATGCCAGCGATCGTCGAGTTTTTGATTTGTTATCGAATTAAGGTTTTTTTAGTAGTAGTAGGTATACCGGCTTTTCGTCCGGAGACTTCTGAGGCATGCGCAACTTTTTCGTACACACGCACACGCGCGCGCGGCTCGGTTATTATTACGAACGCGCGCAATTTGCCAAACATTTTACTTTTTCACTTTTTTCGGGCGCGATATGACGAATGCGGCGTTTATCATTATTACGAATTCGAGAAACGGAGGGCATTTAGTGGCCGATCAAAGGGTCATTGAGCACGCGAAATATCGTTTTATGGTTTGCACACGTGCTTCGTTTTGCAGCAGACAGCAGCAGGTGGATTCGGAGTCGGACTGCGCGCAGATGATTATCCGATATAAGCCCATAACGATAATCGATCAGAGAGAGAGAGAGAGCGTTTTTGAAGAGGTGCAGCAGTTTGAGAGCCAGATACGGGCAAAACGGAGACATTATAAAATCGGGATAAAATCGGTTCCGTAATAACAGGCAGATAATATAAAGTCCTTACGCATACACACACAGGTTATAATAATAAAATGAAATAGTGTCTCGATTTTTCGCCCTGGCATGGAATAATTACTCGAATATATATCGTATGACACGGAAAAAAAGTACATACCCACGAAATATAACGAGTCAAGTTTACACGGCCTGCGCATCGCCTTTACGCGCGCATATTATATTATTATCGTGTGTACGTAAATGGGTGAGATGGGGTGTGTGTATGCATACGCAGCTGCAGCGGCGTCGGCGATCGCGCAGACATTCAATTACAATTTTGCGCGCGAGAGGCTTAATTCCCTATATATACGCATATACGTGGATAGATCTATCTCTTCGCGTGCGCAAACACGTGTATTATTCGCTCGCGCACACAGTGCCACAGCGATCGTCTTTTTCTCCCGCGGTGCAATTGGCATGAATACGACTTTGCGCCGTTTCCGCAAAATGAGCATCGCCGTAGCACGAGGTGTGTGTGTGCGCGTATGCACGAGCAGCTTGAGAATAAGAGAGAGAGAGAGAGAAAAGGTTTTTAATTAAGCTATCATTACGGGCACGAAGACTTTTCTACAAATAACTCCGATCCTTATCGCGATCGTCGTCATCATCATCATAATACTCGCGAATGAAAAACGCGTGTTAACCCGTACTGCTGCCTCGAACATTCGTATGTAATACTGAATGCGCGCATCGTAATACGGAGAGAGGGAGAGAGAATCTGGATAGCACACCGAGGAGTAGTAGAGTAATAAAACATGCAACGATACCTGTATATGTACATTTATACATTGTATATATTTTCAAGCGGAAGATTCCCTTAAACGGCCCATACACGCGCGCGTTTTACTCTGCTACTACTACTATCTGCTATACGTAGCGATCAGTTCCGAAGGGAAGGAAATTTTATCGCTTCCTGAGACAGGCCAGTTCAGACATCATACACACACGCGCGCGGAGAGAAGAGAGAGAGAGCTTCGATATTTTCTCTCTTTCTCGCTACTTAATTAACAGGTGCACGCGCGCGTTTACGGGCGCCGCGCGCTACACATTTATCATAACCGCGAATCTTTGATGTTTATTGTCAGTCTCTCGCTCGCTCGCCACAGCCGCCTAAATGTGTATACGAGAATACATACAATATGATGGATGCATTTATGCGAAGATTATTGTCTTGGAACTGCCGGTATCATTTCTTCGCGTGGCTCGCGTGTTCTAGAGCAGTCAAAATACAAACGCATGTACACACACACACACACACACAGAGTATTAGTAGTAGTACCGGTGGTGGTGTCGAGGAAAAATACACTACGACGAACAATGTGCTCTGTTACTGCTGCTGCTGCTGCTGCTGCGTCGTCGTAAATTTTTACACCTCAAACAAAAACTCGGCGTTCGTCTGTATAGGCGTGTGCATTGTATATTTTCGAAATAAAAAAAAAGTAGCGTGTAACCATATTGCCACTTTGTTAAGCAGTAGAATCTGCGTATTCGATATTAGTGACGTATTTACAAATGCAAACCATATATATTAAAATATTTAATAACGAAACTTATTAATTCGAAGTCGAGCAATAATTAAAAAGAAGATTCGAGAGTCCCGATGTGGATACGACACACAGTTGTCGATGCATAGCCGTTTAATCCGGACTAGACTCATAAAAAGCACTCGTAAAGCTTCGCAGAGACCCGCTACGTGTGTATGTGTGAGTGAGAGGATCACTTTTCGTTTCAATGATCAACTGGACGATGTGTCCGTTTTTATGCGCATGCATCGCCGCTACCTTCGTATGTATAGAATACGCATGCTTTTACGAGCTCGAAAAACAATCGAGTATAGAGCGTAGGCTCGAATTCGGTCCCTCAAGTTGAGTGTTTAATTGTTTTGCAGCGGAGAAGAAGGGGGACGATAAAAACAAATGCAACCGATCGGCTATTTTATTGTTCATATAATTTGGATCGCGCGCGTTTTATGTCCGTACGCAAGGGGCAGTGCGAGTTTCCGAAAAAATTCGGCTCGATCGAATATTTTTTTTTTCGAGTACTTAATTAAAAAAAGAGAAAACGCTGCATCGGTCGCAGTCGCATCAATCTCAAATCGTGTGTATAAGCTGCAATCTATTTGTAACGTCTCTGTATTATATCTACTTTCTCTAGTGTAGTGTTCGTTTGCTTTTCTACCGACCGCCTGAATTAGGAATCATCCAATTCGGTGACAATTAGTAAGTGTGAGTCTAGCAAAGTAGATGCGTTGCCTATACCATATGCTGTTGGTATTGTTACAGCATAGTCACAAGCAATAGCGTACCCGAGTACGATCAATTCACGCTTTCCAAATTAGTACCGAATTTTTAACTACTTCTACATCAGTACATGTTACGACGCCACAGCGTGAACATCAAGCCAAAGTAGCAGCAATTGTAGCTGATTATTCTCTTTAAAAAAAAAGAATAAAAAATATCTCAAGTTTTAAGTGATTGTGATTTTTGTTTAAGTGAATTGAACAATAAACATGTCCAACGAGTCTGCAGAAAGTTTTGACTATCAAAAACTATTAGAAATATTGAAGAGTTTGCAAAAAAATGTCAATTGGGAAATCTTAGATGAGCGACGCAACTTTATTCATCAGGTTTATCCTTCAATCGAACGATGGCGCCAGAATAGATTAGACAATGCTATGGGCCTAACTCCAAATATCCAAGACGTTTTTCGTTCCGAAGAAATCGAGTGTCTTTCCATGGATTACATCAACTTTGTGGACAAAGACTTTGAGTATAGAAATAAACTTGAATGGTTCATCGAATTCATTGCTTACTCTGGCTACAAAGATGAGCCCATAGTCGATGCAGACGGCAAGCCATCGTCGCGTCGCACAACACCGGTGCATCATACGTTTAAAAAATTTAATTGCCTACTCTATCTACTATTTCAGATCTACAACCGGTACGACGTCAATTATACCGACGAATCTGGACTGTCGCATTTCCATGTGGCCTGCAAGTATGGTATGGAGGAAGAAATCAAGAAATTCCTAGAACTTGGATACGATCCCAATTGCCTCTGGCCAGAAACTGGAGATTCGTCACTACACATGTATCTGATTAGACACCAAGCGGAAGAGGACTGGGAAATGAACGCTGAACCGCTGCTGAGAAGTAGTTCTGATCTTAATTGGGCCAATAAGGAAGGATTGACACCTCTGCACATTATAAGTAAGAGATACATTTTCGATATGTCAAGGAATCTACCAATTCCTGACGTAGCGAAGTTGTTATTCGAGATCGCCGAGGAAAAACAACAGCCATTGCATATCGATGCTCGTGATAAGTTCGGTAACACACCATTGCACTTGGCTGTGTCCAAGTGCAACGATTGTGTTACTGAATTGCTGCTGAGAAGAGGCGCCGATCCGAACTCGGCCAACGACGAGGGATCGACACCTTTGCACCTATTTTACATGAGATGCGATTATTATGACACGGGTTCGGTGGATTTATTTTTCAAGATCTGCGACGAAGTAAATCAGTCGGTGCAAATCGATGCAAGGGACAAGTTGGGCCGGACACCACTGCAGTTGGCTGTGGCGAATCTCTGGCCAGATTGCGTTGATATTCTCTTTGAACGTGGCGCTGATCTGTCTAGTTTTGTTTTTCCTACTGACAGTTACTTCGCCGAAAGATATATAAGATATAATCAATCAAGTAATAGAATTGTGTTTAATGACAGATTGAGACTAGCGTCTAGCGCGTTGGCCGTCGTCGAAAAAATTGAGAATAGAGGATATCAACTGAAGCGAAGCGACGCCTTGACGATCATGAAATTTTACGCCAAGTATAGATTGTTCAAGAAGTCGTCAGATCTTGAAAAATGTTGGTATGATGACAAGAACTTCACAACGGCTGCAAAAAAGATACGGATATGTCCGGGAATATCGATGGTACAAAGCTATCATGATGAAGAAAAAATAAATACAAGTCCGGGTCTGTGCCTCGATGAAGTTTTACAACTGCGACCCGAAGAAGCGGCCAAACTACTTACATATGAAGACTACTGGAAGTTCGCGTGCTCGGACAATTTGCAAGCCAAATTGCATTTTGGTCAAAAAGAACTGATTGAACACGGTGCTGATAATCTGTGCGAGAAACTATCCAGAGGATTTTTCCGGAGCTGGGCACTGGATCCTCTCTGGGAGCTGATACACAAACGACTGCCACTTGAGTGCTGTGACATGATTACCGAGGAATTAAAGAACGAGGATTTATATAATATTTGCTTAGCGGTTGCTGGTCAAAGTTCATGATGACGAGTAGCAATTTTGTAGCATTTTTTAATGTCTGTTGTAATTAAATGTTTTACAAATAAATAAATTTGAAAAAAAAAATTTTAACTTTTAATAAGCACACGACAATTTGAAGCATAAAAGATATATCTTAAAATATGTATTATTTGTCATCCCATCGAGTTAAAAATTTTCTGTAAGCACGTGAAAAATACAAATATTAAAAGAATAATTATACATTAACGAAACTGGAAAAATTCGATTATCCAAAAACAATCGAGTATCTAGAATTTTTCCAACTCGAGTCGAGTCAAACTCGAAAAATCGGATATGCTCGCACACCCTTGCCAAAGTCCGTACAAAAAATTATTTTTCCGTAAAAGAACGACGCGCCTAGCTTGGATAAAGCCTCGCATCATGCGCGTTCAGAGGCGCAGCACCCAATGAAAATGAAATCGACGCAGCTCGTTACAGTACGAGTTCGCTTCGGTATACAATGCAGCAAATACGTAGCGACAACTCCGGCTATACTTCGCGAAGCAGCTCGCACGAGGAAAAGGATCTTCGCCCGCCGAGTAGCAGCAGCAGCAGCGAGTGCGTATGGCTTTATTCGATTTCCGCGTACACAAAGATGAGCGCTAAATTGGCAGGATTACCAATAACACTTGCTTTGCCGCGCCGAGATTGCTCGGGATTACTTCGCGCGAGATGTGTCTGCCGTTACTCGGCGAGCGATGCGATGCAAATTCATCGTCGTCGTATGATACACACGCGCGTAAAACTACTTTCACCGCGGCACATCTTACGCGCTCGGGGGGTAGGGGAGAGAAACCGCCCCATCCCGCCAGAAGTCCGGATGCTCGTCTGCCGCGTGATTATTATTCCTCGTTCGCGCACTAGATTACGCTCCTCTTGGATCGCGCGGGTGTGAATTGTCGTCGTTTCATTCGAGATTCGCCAGCTAAGAAGGAAAAAAAATACTCTTTCTCGAATTTTTCCTCCCCGCGTCTGGAGGAACGATGTTTCGTGTAAACACACCGGTTGTATATTCGCATTCGAATTCTTCCTCGCTCGTGCGAAACGTTATTCTACCTTCTTACACGCAAATTTATCAGGTGTGATATCTCAATGTCCATAAATATTAATTTAGCATAGAGAGAGAGAGAACCTCGGCGATGAGTTGCGCATGCGATTTTCAAAATACGATCCGACCAATTTGCTAATCAAACTGCCTGCATTTATGCGACGAGAGAGAGAAAGAACCGTATATTTTACCCGCGCGGGGCAGCGTTGGTATATAGACTACTCCTCTGCATATATGCCTTCCAGGCATTGTTTCTTCGAATTTACGAGCTGTAGTGTTACAATTATATTCCACGGACTATGTGTGTACGTATGTGTGCCAGACTGCGCGCGCAAAAAGGGGATACGATATCGCGCGCGCTCGTTATATTATCCGCGCGCGGCCCTTTTTTTTCGCGCAAAAATTACTATAAATCGGTATGCATCGGCTTCGGATAATATACTTTCTGCCAAACTATGCCGTTTCTTTTTGTGATTGATTCCTCGGCTCGGCTCCTCGTGATTTCGTCGAGGTATATACACGGTTTTATCGTGGCAGTGATTTACTCGTTGGGTATATTCCGTGTGCTCTTTTGTATATTACAGCTCGTGCGCGCCGTGGATTTTAACAAGTTGATCGCTCGGGCTTTTAAGAATCTATGTAGTACACGTGATTTTCATTTTATTGCGCGCGCGCGGTCGTTGTGTGCTTTCGCGAAACGTCGAACGCCAATTATACGTATGCATATTTAAATACGAAAAATTCATATTTATATGGATGAGAAGGAAAACGTATACTCGTAATTCAAAATAATTTTCTGCTTATAATTGACACCTAAAACAGTCCCTTTAATTTTTTTCCTTCTACTCTCTTTGTTTATACGAATGGTTAAATATCCGTTCTGCCTTGACACTCTCTCGGGTGTACTGTAATAAATTCCCCACAACACAGATCAGTCTAGACGCTCGCGCGCGGCACTGGGCACAAAGCTCTGCTCCTTTCGCTGTATTCTTCGCATGGTGCAAAAACATTAATCCGCGTAGCAGCAGCAGCAGCATCAGCAGCGGTGGATGAATTCACGCAAATCCGTGAAGCATGCCTGTCTGTCTCTCTGTACTTATACACATACATACGTATAGGTGCCGATGGCGCTCTCATTGGTTTGCGGTCTGGAGAACTGCTGCTGGGTTGGAGTGCAGCGTGCCGCGATACCATTGCGGTCGAGCGGCACACAGTCATGCCGACATCCGCCTCTCGCTCGCTCGTATACGTGTATACTTGTGTGCACTGTATAGTGGTATAGGTAGAAGTGTGTAATGCAGTATATAGATACGTTTTATAGGCAGCTTAGAGCCGCTGCTCCGCAGTCGGCAACAACTCGAGCGCGACGATATTATAGTAGTAGTAGTATGTACAACAGCAACAACAACAAAAAAAAAAAAAAAAAAAGAAGCATACACCCAAGCTGCAGCGTCTCGTCCATTACTCGGCGCGATGCCTCTCATACCGCATTTACGTTCCGAAACGTCGCACAGCACGGCACAATGTGTACTATACGCGAGGTATCGAAACCAATAATAATACTAAGGCCTTGCTGCATTAACACATCTGATGGACGTTCGGAGAGAAAGAGAGAGAGCATCAGCTCTCTCGGCGCTGATTGATAGCTAAATAGTACATCGTTACATGAAAACACGCGCACGCGCACGCGAATGGCAATCGTCGACGAAGCGTGAAGTGCTTTATATATTTAGTAGTGTATGGATCATCGAGACCACTCGTATATTTATTAATATAAATCACGCCCGACGGACGAGGCGACGATTCGAGACGAATTAGTCGAGCTAATTCTTCGATAACACTCTAGATCTTTATTATGATTTATGGAATATCCAAGGCAATATAACATATTTGTTCAAACCCCGCTCCAACTCATACAATTATTTTGACTTTGCCACTTGCAGATTTACAAATAATGGCGCTTGCCATCTTACGGTAGAGGCTGGATTTAAATAAGCTACTGAATATATAAAAGAAACAAGGATTGTTCAGTTGTAACGGTTGAGGACTTGAGGCTGGGTGAGATGAGAGCTTGGCGGGGCAGAAACGCGGGAAATCGTCGCGGCGTTTCTTTTTATACGCTGAACTTCATTCAGTTACTATAAGTATACAATTATTTTGACTTCGCCACTTGCAGATTTACAGGTAAAGGTACTCGCCATCTAGCGACGGATGTTGGCTTTAATTATGATTGAACTCTCATACATGTTTAGCAGAATAAGACAAGAATTAAATCTGCATTAAAACATTAATTTTAAATTGAAATTTTTTGAATACAAAACAAAATCTTTTCTGTTCATTTCTACTTACGAAATAATGCATGTGATTGAGTTTTCATGAATTTTTTATACAGTTAATATACAAAAACTGTTTGACTTTATAATAAATCTTCATTACATTTAAGGTTTTTTTTAGAGTCGAGGAAGTTTAAAATTCATGTTGTCTTTTTTGTCTCCTAATTATCTAGGAATAACTTTAAATTGATCCAGAGTTCACTCAAACTCATAATTCCTAAATTAGTTTTCGCATATATTTGAAAATTAAACCGACTACCGATAGATACGCGTGTCAATTCTCGTTGCAATCCATCTCTCTCTGCATTATAATCCACGTAACACAATGAGCCGCGTTGCGTTGTGTCGTCGTCGACTGCACCCATGCCAGAAATCCAGCGTAGCGTTATATACATACGAATCATCGTCGAAGGGCTGTGCAGCCAGAGTCGGAGTTGGGGATGTGACGCGTGTGTGTGTGTATGTGTATACGCCGATGAAACACAAGCGTCCCGGCGTGCATACATGTATGCGCTTGCTTTATCTTAATACTAAAATCAAATCAGCTGCGGAGCATGGAATTAGAGATGGCATTAGCGCGGCATATGCAAGCTGCAGTTAGCAGCGGCAGTTCGGCCGATTGCACGAGGCAACTGAGGGGAAATCTGAGTTTCTCGAGTATAATGCGTATGTTTGCTGCGCCACCACCACCGCCCGCGATCGAGAGAGACGGAGATACATATGACTCTATGAGTCTTTTATCTTCTGATTTTCAGACAAATATATCGTCGTTGCGTCGACCAATGATGTATGTACATTGCGTCCAAACAATAACAGTGGCGCGCGACAATTGCACGAACCGAGCTTTTCGTTACCCCCGAGTTGGAAATGATATACACACAGACAGAGATGTGAAATAAGTCGGGCGCGCGAAGCAAAAGTTCTCAATTTTCGTCCCTTAAAACGAGATGTCTCGTTTCGCGCGACGAAACGTTTTCTCGCGGATAGTTATGTCTATCTTCCAGTTTATTCTTTTTATTTTTTCCTTTTTTACGCGCGCGCCCTTTTAGCCTTCCTTGGGTAAACTAATTTTCCCGGGCCCGCTCGAGCGCTCTTTGAGAGAGAGAGAGAGAGAGAGAAAGACGCAAAAACAATTGGATTCGTTTTTTTTTCGCTATCTTTCTATATACATCTCTCTGCTTAACTCGAGCAGCTCAGCGAGGCCGCTTCGAATATACATATATAAACATTTACATTTATATTTGAATAATGGCAAAATAAAGACATCCATCTCTCTCTCTCTCTCTCTCTCGGTCTTTTTTTCTCCGGCTATTATACATTTTTAAGCGTACCGTTCGCGTTTTTTCCCTCTCGACTTTCGTATTCCGTGCCTCGAAGCCTACGGGCGCTTTTCGTTTTACTACTCTCTGTCTCTCTTTCTCGCTCTTCCTCTTTCGTTGTATGGAGATTATGATGTTTTGGCGCGCGCGCGGAAAAGTCATTCAGCTTTCTCGTGAGTGTCGTCGTCCTCTCGTATAGTCGCATCGACGGCGAAACGGAAGCAGAACAGCCAACGATATATATAAAAAAAAGGAAGAAAGATCCTTATTAACATTTAGATAAAGCTTTCGCTGCTGCTGCTACCCAAGCACAGGCAGCTTTGTTTTTTTTTCCGTTACATATCGCCCCCGCCTGCTGCTGCCGCTGTTACTGCTGCGCGACTTTTTCTCATCTTTTATATGGCTTCCCCTTGGAAAAATTACGTATGTAACTATATGGCATGACAACAACGCGCGTATAGCGTTCAGCTTCTTCGTCGCGAGACGTTGATCACGAGTATAAAGGAGTCACGCGCAGAGCAGCATGTGGAAGCTGCCGCTGCGTGTCTCAAGTGTACCGTTTTCTTAATGCCTTCGCCCGAGCTCTCGTGTAATATTGCCTGTTTCGTCGTTTGCCAGCCCGCACAACGACGATCAGAGCGCGCGCGCGCGATTGCTCCGAATGAATATTTACTTTTTAAAACCTCAAGTGTTGAAAATGCAACGTGATTGTGTGTGCTTCAAAGGTGCCCCGCAAAATTGGCGCCCTTTCCAAGTGTGGCGGTGGTAGATGATTTTCAGCCTTAAAGGTCATGTAAACATACGTACGCGAAGCAATAAAATCCACAGTTTCTTCGACGCTCAAGTGAATTGGTGCTCGACTTTATAGCTCGCGCAAATGTAAACAATCGATTGCAAAAATCATTTTCTCGCTCTTTTTACGACCGAGGCGTGTCACCACGGTCTTTTCCTGGCGCAAAATCGCTGATTTACTGCGTCATTCTATTTTTCGCCTAGGCGAAAGCGAAGACGCCTATTTTTTTTAAGCACACGCGATCGACAGGTGTGCTCTCGATGCGAGCCGCGAGATTAATTTCAATCTTACAATAAATTTTAATCAATACTTGTGTGTTAACTTCAAAAATTTGTTAACATCAAGTATTGAGCTCAAGTTTTCTTTTTTTTTTTGATTGTACAGTACCTTGACTCAGGAAATCTCTATTTCAAAAAACGAAAGATTTTTTGACGATTGTAGTGATAACATACCTGAAACATATAAATAATGAATATGAAAAATAAATTCAACAATAAAATTTTATACATTTTTGATTTGATGCATGGCATGTATGAAAGAACTATTACAAATTTTGATATTTTTCAATCTCAAAGGTGGTATTTACGGTTAAATCGATAAAAATTGTATAATTTAAGCGACTGTAAATGAGTTACTACCGTAATCGATAAATTTCAAAAGTATTAGGTTCACTCAGTCTCTCTCTCTCTCTTTCGTTCGATGCCTACACATCTTTGAAATTCACTTCCTCGGGGATTTATATATACACCCAAGTCGATATCTTCGAAAGTAAAAGAGGAGGAAGAAGAGAAGGGAGGGAGGGGAGCAGTATTATATGGAGTTTCTCGGCTGTATATACCCGGCGAAGAACACAACCGCGAGTGCAGACTACGAGACCGTGCGAGGCTCTGGCCGTTGCCTGATACCGCTCTCTATACGGCTATTAGTGTCAAAATAAAAATGTGACCGCAATATATGCGAGTGCGTGCGCACGAGAGAGCGAGAGAGAGAACCCAAGTGTGCGTGTGTGTGTGTGAATGCGCGCCAAGTATTATACACGTGTGTGGTATGAGCACTTTGATCGCGAGTAAACGATTTAGTGTTGATCGAAGTAAGCCTCGTTTAACACAGCGCCCGTTGCGAGCACCTCTATATATATAATATAAGTGTAATTTTATCCACGCAGTATATCTGCCGCCTCGTGGCAGTGGTGGTGGTGTTGACCTTTTGCTGACCGATTGTTTCTCTCTTTTTACGGGCAAATAATAAATTCTTGATAAGTATGAATACGTTTTTATGCGTGAGTTCATGGACTACATCACTTCAAAGAAAAATCTTAAACGCGTAGGTGGATTCCTCGCGAATCTACAAAGGTTCAAAGTTGGATTTTCATTTCGGGGATTGTGTCCAATACAGCTCTTATACGGCCCAAGAGAAAGATATAAAGTCCTACACGAGCTTAATCCAGTATAGCTGCGGCTATATTACAATTCTAGAGCTATAGCGCATAAAGAAAGGATCCGCCGCGATTCTGATGGATGTATTAACAATTCGATCTCGCGGGAGAACTTTTGTAGAGGAGATCATTCGCAAGAAGCTTTAAAGGCAATGTGAATATGTCTTGCACAATAGCCGCTCTCTCTCTCAGCGCAACGGCCGCAATACAAATGTATCGCGCGCGTATCAATGATCGACTTCTTAGGCTCGAGATACGGCTGCGCGCGAATTCGAAATCTCACATTGAATTCTCCATATAAATATAATAGCCAAAAGCATACGGAATTAGGATATTTATTGCGGATAATAACTGTTGCCATTGTTATCGCACGAAGTGTATAGCATATCGCAAATCGCCTCGCGCACACTACAACCACTAACCAGACACGCAGACGTCGTGCTAAGGCTCGCCCGTCCGTGTGTATGCGTGCGCGCAAACGCATGTAGGTGCCTTTTTACGATTCATAACTCACGAGCGAAGCAAGATATAGCGTGTGCGCGCCCGAATATAAGCGGGCGGGAAAAGGGTCGTCCGAAAGGACACACACTCTCCATAATACTGCATACGTACATATACCCAAGGAACATAAAGCGTTTATTTATACGTTCTAGAATCAACAGAGACAATGTAAGTTCTCTCTCCTATGCATATAGCGTGCGGAGACACAGATAGACGCGAAACAGGAGGAGGAGGCCGAGGCGCACGGAGCTTTGCCCACATTGACGCACACTTGTGTATATTTATCAGCTGGCCGCGTGGAGTAGTAGTGCAATGTAGAGAAGGAACCGGATTCCATTCGCACGTTTGAAACCTATGTTGTCTGTGTCTGTGTGTGTGTGTGTGCGTTGGCCTTTAGGCGATTTTAGCATTTATACGTGTGTGATAAAACTATTTTCTATTATACGATATTATTACAGAGATACGACTCTCTCTCTCTCTGGGCAATAGAATGTTTAATAAGCGAACACAGACAGAGAGCTCCGACTCATTTTCATTTTATATGTATACATAATATCCATATGTTCTTCGCGTCTGTACAACTCCAGTTTTTTGCGCTATATTTATATATATCTACGTATGAATAATAGCGGTAATAAGCCGTGACTGCAGCAGCAGCAGCCACTCTTTGATCATATATGTATGTACGCAAAAGGCCTTGTAACGCTTTTTTCCGTGCCGACTTCCATTATAATACAGATAGATCGCTTCGCACTGTTTAGCTTTAACGCGCGCAACTCGCAACTCGATGATTTTCAACCTGCCCGTGTGTATCTATATTAAGAGCCTCGCGGAGCATTGAGAGAGAGAAAAAAAGAGCGTTTCTAGATCTTTGTTGTAACCACGTGGTCTATACCGATTTCATTGTTTTAGCGCGTATAATAATATCGAGGCGCTTTTTTTTGGAATGCGAGTCGATATTGCACTCGATAAAGAAATCATTGGATTATATTGTTGTTGTTTGTATCGCGCTCCGCGTTTTCAGACTTGAATGCGCGAGGCCTCGCGGGGCCGTGTGGCGCCACCCGAGCTAGTAGTACAAAACGAAATCGTAGTTATGTACTATTATCGCTCTTTTAAACGACGACGACGATGATGATGATGATGATGCAAGCTCTGCGACGACAGAAAAAAAAATCCAGTTCACGATGTGGCACTACTCTCGGCTTATAATAATGACGATAATGATAATAATAATGATAACGCGTATATAGTAGTTGGCACAGAAAACTCGTGCGACTGCATCCCTCAACGGACTAAATACGACTGCGCGCGCGAGGTTCGCTTCTGTAGCTATCTGGACAAAGTACACACACACACACACACACAGTTGGGTTCGCTTAAACGACGTCCACTTAAAGCTAATAATTAGTTCGATTGGGGTCCCCTTCGTGAACACTCTATGCGAATTGCATACACACACGTACACACATGTGCGCGTGTGTACCGCAGGGCAGTCGCGCAGACACGAGCAGCAGCTCACAAGCAGCAGCAGTACTGCCATACAGCATATGAAAAGAGCTGGAGAAAAAAATACCGTGTGTTGCTGCAGACTTCCTGCTACACGGCGCGCGTAAGCTCTCCGATGCACTACTGATGAATATGTACCGGATATAAAAATAGAGTGAATCTCTTTGAGCTCTCTATCTCTCTCTGACTGCGTTTTGTTACGTATACGCAGAGCAAGAGAGACGAGTCTCTCTCGGCTCGCAGAGCAACCGAGGGATTATAATACAATATAATAAGTTCGATCAGCCGCGCATCGCCGCTGATTTATATTTATTCCTCGACATCTGCGATTATATATCAACCGATGCAGGACTGTGTATGTGCAGAGAGTAGTAATACGTTCGATATCGTACGGCATTAGAAATTGACTTGGACTACTACTACTACTCAGAGGCAAATCGATTGGTTATATTGTATATCGTAAGATGTGTCGTTCGCACGATCTCATCATAAAATACCAATTTCTGAGTGATATATTTATGTTCTCGCTCGATGAAACGGAGAAAAAAAGTTATTACAACTTTCCTTATAAATAGAATGTATATTATATATCATAGACTCGACTAGCGAGTGAGAAACAAGACTCGACGCTCAAACAGGTGTAAAGACACAAGGAATAAAGATTGAGTTATACGACGGGAAAGATAAAATATATACTTTCAGGGCGTTCGTGTATGAGTGAGAGAGAGACTGCTTCGTCGTCGTCGTCATTGTCTTCGGTCATTTCCTCACACATTCGCCAAACGATAAAGCATCATATCCTACGCGCGCGCACACGCGGCGACGTCGACGGCGGCAACAACCCAACCCATGTACCATATATACAGATATATAAGTACGACCACCCTGAGAAAATCCTATCAAGCGCGAGGGAGAGAAGGTATTAAATACGTATACATCAATTTCAGGGCATATATCAACAAACGTGTATAATGTGCGAGAGAGCTGCGAGTCGTTTTGTACATTTTCACGCAACGAATGGTCCAGAAGAGTGAGAAGAGAATCAGAGGTATGACCGATTCTTTAGTAAATCGAGCGAACCGTAACATTTTTTTAGCAGAATTTTCTCGTTTGGATATCATAAAAATTATTAGGCATAAATAATAACATTCCCACTACGATTATAACTGGCAAAAATATTTTCGACTTTTTTACTTTTCGACGGAGAATCAGCCATATATGCCAGCGAAGCAACTAATGAAATAACACCATTGTAACTCCGTTCCCGCATATATATTGTATTTGTCTATACATCCTCATAAATTATGTACTAGTCCGGTGTGCGTACACTGCTCGAGCCGAGGAGCGAGACACGAGTCGACTCGGCTGCTGCTGCCTCGGGCTGAAATTAAATAACAACAAAACAATAAAAGACGATAGTGGCCGTGGCTGAGGATTTTGAGACCTTAACTGCGCGCACGCCTGGGATTCCGTCATGCTTTACGCGTGGGAGTAATGAACATCAATTCGTAGTGAGAAAATTAAAGACGTTTAATTGAAAAAAGATATCGAGTCCTACATACGACGCGATTGTTTCGATAATTTGAACAAAAATTTAAGGCACTCGTGTGTGTGCGCGCGCGCTCGACTGGACCGTGCCGTAATCGATCATTTTTTAATAAAAAACGAGAAATGAATTGTATTAGAATTGGCAGGAAAGGCTCAAAAGCTCAACGAAGTCATAAATAGGACTGAAAGGGCGGATAATACGTCGAAAATTGAGAAAATAAAAGATAAAGAGCCCGAGAGAGAGTACAAGCGTGCGCGCTTGCACACAGGGTATGGGGGCCCCGGCTATATAATACACGGCGCGCGGGGTAAACGGGCATGAAAAAGAATAAAGAGAGGAAGATCGAAAAGTTTTATTGCTCGGGTGGTGGCGGCGGTGGTAGTGGTAGCTGCTTGCTAGCTCGCTGCCGAGCGAGGGTGAAACAAAACCAAGCCGCATCGCTCGCTCGTCCCTCGCTTGCTGCTGCTGCTGCTCCTGCTCTCACCCAAACGGATAGACGAACGGATGGACGATGGTCACTTTATTTAAGGGGTGTGATTTTCGGCGTTACTCTTTTTCCGCTCTCTCTTTCTCTCACTCACGCACAGAGACTATCTCTATCTCTCGGATATATACATTCAACCCCTCCATCTGCAACTCGACGTGTCGCACGCTGTTTGTCGCTTCGTGGAGTATATATCTAGACCCTCGACATACGACGAAGAAGCAAGTAGTACATACGCGTCAAGTTTTTCCGCATTTTTGCGCGGCCTTTTGTTTTTAAAATTAAACAGATGTGGCCGTTCCGCGCGAGTATATAGTAGTAAGTGCATCGCGTCGCTTTTCCGACGGCGCAAATCCGTGTGCACGCTTTAGTGCTTTAGCTTTATATATACAGTCCGTACACGGAGAAAAATTTATAGTAAAAATTGCTATAGGTCTTAATAAAAGTGTGACATCTTTGAGGTTAGGGAAAATTTTACTAAAATCCTTTGTAATTTTTACTATATTTCTCTCAATTTTTATTTTATTTCTTATAATTTTTATACATTTTATAGCAACTTTTCACCCGAACGTCAAAGATGTCACACTTTTATTAAGACCTATAGTAATTTTTCCAAAATTTAAAGAAATTATTACTATATTTCTTCTCTCCGTGTATTTATTCGCGAATTAAAATAATGAAATTACACGAGCAATTGGCGCAGTATAGCCATTAACGTTATACGACTGTCGCCTTGATTGAGTCAAGGAACTGGAGAAAAACAGGGAGAAAGAGAGACAGACTATCAAGCGTCGTTCGTGCGCCTCAATATTATTAGTATATTAAAATTGTAGCCTGCCCTTTTTGCGTTAGATAACCTTTTGCGCGATGCGCGCAACAATGAACGGCCATTTATCCAACTACACAATTTAATCGTGCCTCGTCAATAGAACCATTATTTCATGCATCGCAGTATGTCTCTTTTGTGCTGTACGCATGCCAGCAATTATAATATTGTTGTTGCAGCAGCAGCGGAGAGCACGTGGTCTTGCGCAGCTCCTCCAAACGCACACGGCTTGAAGTTGCATTTCTTATGAAAAAAAAAAAATAATAAAATAAACATATAATACGCTTTTACAATGATCCTTGACGATTACTCATGCGACGGAGGTAATACGCACAGTGAGATCAAATGAATCCACTTTGCGGTATTAATGTTACGGTATCGCTACTCCGATGCTTGCACACTACTTGGCCAAGCTTGTTCCATGCTGTATTTCCCCGGCCCGTGTAGAGACCTACGTACATAGACACACCGCTTGGTCTATGCTTTTTTTCAATCTCACGCTAGCTGCTGCTGCTGCTCGTTTCACAGACGACATCGCTTATCGGAAGGACTTTTCCCAAGTGCGTGTACGCATGTGTAATTTTTTTCTCGAGAGAGAGACAGCGCTCGTGGATCCTCGTGCGGCAAGGTCTCGACCTTCTGTATACGTCGAATTTTTCGACTCGGTTAATTCTACGATTCCACGAATGCGACGAATTGGAAAAGTTAACTTTTAGAAAGTCGCGGTGGAGTTCTGGGAAAAGGCATGCGAAATCTCGGAAGTTCTAACTTGCAACAAGTTCATGTACACTGTTGAAAATATTTGAAAATTTAAAAGCGAAGAAAACTTCTCTGCGTAGATGGATTCACTTTTATTAAAATGCATTAAAATCAGGCTATTAGAGCTATTGGAGCTATAACATTGTTGTTGATGGAGTTTCAAAAAATTACTATGCCACTTGCAGTAGTAGTAGTGTATTTTTATTGGACTTGATCGTATGATGATACATTGCCAGAACACTATATACAGGCCACTTGCAGATTCATAGATAAAGGTACTCGCCATCTAGCGGTGGATGCTGGCTCTAACTATGATTGCCGTTTCATACTTTTTTGTGCAGTCAATGTACAAAAATAAATCGGTACTGGATTTATTAATTTTTGAAAAGACGCGAATCAAACAAAAAAAAAGCAGTATATAAATAAACCGATGGGTTCAATCGCGTCCAAGCACTCGAATTAAAATGGCAAGGATTTGTTCGAAGGCATACACATATAGCATATAAAAAAAATCTTGCTGAGACTGCCCAGCGAGAGATATTACATAAGTATCAAGTGAAATGGACTTGCCGAAATAGCCGTGAGTTTAATACAGCCTCTTCTCGAGGCCCTTTCCGTATCATTCTCACTTATAGCGCGGACGAGATGGAAGCGGCACAAAAACTTAATCAACGCTCAAGACGAGTGTTTATGATTTTTCTTATTGGCTACTCTGCTTGCTGCTGCTGCTCTCTCTCTCTCTCTCTCACTTACTTTTTTTTCTCTTACTTTCCACGTCTTCATTTTCGCTGCGAAATAGTCCGGGTCGCAGGGGCGCGCGCGAAAAGTTGTATCAAGCCTCTCTTTCTCTCTCGCTCGAGCTATATATGATGTATGAGTTTAAGTATATAAGTCGAGAAAGGTATTTACCCGCGCCCTTCTTGCTGCTAACTTGAGGAGCGACGACGACGACGACGACGACGACGACGACAACGACACTTAGGTGACAAATCTTATTTATGTCGACAAACGTAACGGATCTGTACGTGATAAGAAATCCCAAACCTCTGGCCGTCTCTCGTCGAGAGCTCGTCGAGTCGTTAGCTCGAAAGTACTGTTGACTTTGGGTACATGGAAGTATTGCGTGTATCTTCAATTTTACCGAAATCGATCGCGCACAGCCTGTTTTAAATTGGACGCCAAACTCCTCGACGTTCTTTCTCGCTCGATCCAATCGACGTCGCTAAAGTGAGGTAATACTGAAACTCTACAGGGGCTCATTTGTACAATGCATTTATGGCGCCCAACTTTTTCCCGAATTACCATCAAATAGCAGCAAAGCTTGAAATTATTTTGCTGGATGAAGTAACGTGTTTGATTTCCTCGTTTCTCTTCTCTACGCGATAAGCTTTTTATACAAACAGATTTTTTTTTAATACGCAACTGCTACAGGAGATGAATTATAGCAATATCATAAAATTGAATACTTATAATACATTTATTTAAGCTTATCGCCATGCTAGTTATTTTTCAGTTGTACTAGACTGATTAACAAATGTCGAGAAAATTGAAAACTTCATTGCTACATCATTCAACTGGTATCGATCGTACATATAAACCTATTAAATTACATTCATGGAGCACGGATAAGTCCGAGCTTACATGCATACATGAATGATCGGTTCAGATAAACGAGCTAGTTGATTACTGGGAGCAGATAAAGCTAAAAAATAAAGAATAAGAAAATGAAGCAAAAAAAAAAAGAGAGAGAGAAAGTGTAATGGTCACGCATAGGTATCGTGCATTCAAACGCAGACAACTTGTTCCAGCTAATATAAAATACACATCAACGCAGAGCGACTGTACAGTCCGTGATATTTTACAATCTGATTTTCCGTCTACGCGCCCGCAGAATAGAAAATGAAAGAAGTGACCTCCACCACCGAGCACAAACACACACTCTCATACACTATTAAAATACTCTCCCCTTCTGCTCCTTTTCGGCATATATACGTATCCAAAGATTTGAATTATAAACCCGAGTGGGGTTTTAAAAGAACCCTCGAGCGTTTATAAGTGCGTGTTGGACAGTGGTCTTTTTCACTTCCACGCACGAGCACTGGGCGCGCGCAATTCGAGTTTTACGACCGATGCACAGGCTGGCCAGTGCTCTTTCCATTTCGACCATTTTCATTCCCTACGTTTCGCCGCTTCGTGCGCTCGCGATTAGATAAAAAGTATCATAAAATCATTATTAAATTATGAGGAATGTTTATTCAATTTTTTTTTTGAGGGATCGCTGGCTACTTCGTTTAAAGACGTTCGGTTGTTAAACAATAATAATATCGATCCGTCGTACGTCTACACGATTGTAAACACGATTCCTCGATTGTAGCAGTAGGCGATTTAATTAGCGCAAACAGACTATACATGTGGACACACCTTAGATGTAGCCAATCAATGGAGAAATCGAGAACACGGCATAATTAGTCGATTCGACACCGGCTATTTTGATGACTCTTGCTTGCGAAGGGAAATAAGCTGCTGAGCTATATATGGCGAGGACTTTGATGCAAGACACACACGCACATAGACTGCAAAGGAAGACACGATGACGCCTCGACTACTATGCTTCGTTTCTCTTATAACTGACTCGGAGTGCAGCTAGTTAGCTGTCAATTGAAAGACAAAAAGATCGTAGCTACGGCCGTGAGTTACTTTGTACAATGTATCTCTCAAAAAATTTTCATTGCAACAATAAATTTCGCTACAAATATTCCGAGCTCAAAGCTCCAAATCAAACCATCGTCTAATAATTCTCCGAACGCGCGTAAATAGGCTTACGTGCACATAGGGAACGGGTACGCGCGCAACTCCGATGCACCGCACACGCGGTTATTATTTTGCGTCATTTCTCGGCAGCCCCGCGCGTGACAGCTTCGACACGAAATATTCAGCCTCTCAACAAATTGCATCGCGCATTCACACATTGTGTAATTCCATTGGAAATAATAATGGCAATTCGAATGGAGCTGGAGTGAGAAGCGAGAGAGAGAGAGAGAGAGAGAGAGAGAGAGAGAGAGAGAGAGAAACTGATTGCAACGGCGCATGCAAACACGCGCGTGCCGAGGGATTAAGCTCCGGGCGTGTTTTGCTCTATTAGCCCGAATTAAATCTGTCAAAATCGACGCGACGTTTTTGACAGTCGCCCGCGCGCGCGCGTCTGCACATCTGCGGCATCGAACCTTCGTATACACGCGTTCTCGGTCGTGTTTTTATCTTTGCTTCTTTCTTCGGCGCGAGTCCATCGTTTTCGTGACGTACACGTAGCATACGCAGCTTCGGGAATTTTTTAAGTTTACAATAATGAGTTACGAAGATATTTCTCAATTCGTCGCTCAAAATTTATTTCACAATGGAATTGAGAGTACTGCACGAAGTATTGACAAAGAGGGCATTAGGCATACGCGTGCATATTGATTGGCATTTGACGAGACATGAAAAGTACAATCAAACCGGTGACGCCGACCCTCTACATGCAAGGTTTACCGTACATCAGGCAGCAATAATAATGACTCAGAAAGTCAAACAGAACACTATCACTCTAAGGCTTTTAACGGGTACCTTGCATGTATTTGATTCGATTCCAAGTGATATTCTTCTGAATCAGTTTTCCTTTTCAATTTTTAATAGTTATATAATTCGTAAAAAAGTTTTTTTTTTAATTTTTAATCAGTTCAACGGCAAAGTTATCATACTTGTCGCTATTCGTTGTATTTAGTAACCCACGAGTAAAACCAGACTCTGCCACCAGATGGCGAGTAACTTCATCTGTAAATCTGCAAGTGCTGCAGTAAAAAGAATTGTATAAGTGCTTTGAATACCAGTTTGTCCATCAGCTTTACGAACCTATTTTTTTTTCTATTATGTATCTATATGTCATACTGTTACACTACGTCAGCTGCGTACAATTGTTCAGTCACAGCGCAGCATCACATGTGTAGATATTCTTTCGTTAATGTAAGTTGAAGATTGATACAGACGAAACTTGGGTTGTCGCGGCGAATCTCGCTCTAATATGTCAACGTGTTTTTGCCCATCGAATATAGGGAGACTCTAGCAGACTTTAAAATTTCTCAAGAAAAAAAATACAGTTGCTTTGATTTGTGCAAAAAGCCAACGCGTCGATTCTCCGTCGTGAATGTCACCGACTGTGTACCGACACAAGTAATTTCAAACAACAATAATAAGTCTGAGTCTCGACAGCACTATAATACGCTAAGCAAACAGCGATAGTCCTAATGGCGAACATATGTTCTTATTTTTCCGCGTGTAATCGATAAAACAAATTATTATCGGCTTAAATGCTGCAAAAACACGCCGCAAACTCGGCATCACTATTTATCTAATCTCTCTCTCTCACTCTGTTACACTTTCCGAGTGACACGATAAATTCGTAATAGCCCTGTCGCGTTTCGTCCACGCGAATCGAATATTTATAAATAGTCGTCGCCGTTACGAACGACGAAAGAAACAACGACGAAAGAGTCAAAAAAGTCGGCACGGCGTAATAACCAGCGCGTTAAAAGAAAAAGAAAATGTTTTTCGTGCAGTCGCAGTACGGAGCTAGCTGCTACTATTACACGCGCGGCTGTGAGCCCTTAATTAACAATGGAATCCGAAAAATCGCGCAGTACTTTTACGAATCTCTTTTCAAGCCACTCAACCCCTCGGCATTTTTCATCCACGCTCGCAGCCGCACTCTTTCTCTCTCTCTCTCTCTCTCTCGTAGCAGCAGCAGTATATAGTAGTCCTGTTACCGGCCGCGAAACGATCTGGCGGGCGCATCAGCTCCGGCTGGAATTTTCCTGCCAGTTAATTTTTTCCCTTGGCCCCGCCGAGCGAGCGCTCGCTACAGTAAATATTTTTAGCCTGTGTTATGTTTCTTTTGCCGCTTCTGCTTCGAGCTGCGAGAGAGAGCGAGTGCGACTTAATTAATCGCATAACACAGAATTTAATGAAATCAACGATACTCTCGAGCCCACCCTCGATCACCGTTAGTAGTAGTCAAACCTACGCGTTGTACCGGCTTTCTCTTTCTGGGCTCGCGAATGAAAAAGAATTCAAAAGGAAAATTACTTATCGTCCGAGCACGGTAGTAAATATTTGTCAAAGAACAATATTAATTCGGTGCCTGACGAAAAGGAGGAATTTCTTCGCGATTTAAATATCCCGTCGCTGGGTAAATTATGAAACACGGGTATAATATCGATTCAGCTAAAAATAAATAATCATTATCCGGGGAACTTTATTTTATCGATGATGACGATGCATTCGCAAATATAACGCTACATACATTCGAACTTTACACACGAATTCCTTGTGGATAAGTCGTATTAATTTGAAGAGATAAAAGACGCCACCCACCCCCTCTCCGCCTTACCGCAGAGAAAAAGGGGTAGTTATCATGCGGGTGAACGAGTATTCTGGTCTCTTTCTCTGTACCTGGAGAGAGAGAAAGAGCAACTCAGCTTTTCCGCCCTTTTCTTTTCGCGTGTGTTTATACACGCCTCGACACCGACCGAGAGAAAGAGAGTATTAATATCAGTTGGCTGCGATGGACTTACATCTACACGTGTATAAGCTGTCTGCTCGTTAAAATAATAAGGGCGCATCTCGCTCTCTCTACGAAAGCAACGCGAGAAAAGCCTCTCTCTAGCTCGGAAAGGGATAAAGGCCAAGGGTAGTAATGCTCTGCTCGTAGGATATCGCGTCAACTTTTCAAAACTAAGACGCGCCAGAGAGAGAGAGGGAGAGAAGAACGCGGGGAATATTATAAGCAGCGGCTCTCCCACGTAGTAGCAAGTGAGATTACGGATTTGCGCATCGACGCCGTCGCCGCACCGAGATACGAGTAATTTAATAATTTAATTCAAAAAGTCAGAGCTGTATTCAATGATATTTTAAGAGAGAGTTTTACAGTCGATCGTGTTGTTTTTAATTATTATCAAGACTTTTTTATGTTGAATAACGTTAGCATATTTTGTTCTAACTCTGCAGTGGTCGACGCAATCGTACTATACTTCCAATTTATATTGCCATGTACAATTCGATACAATACACTTATACGCGCGCAGGTACCGCGCCCGGTTTCATCAATGAAAGAGGGAGAGAAATTGCGAGTTGGCTTTCAACGGTATTAATAGCATTAGACATCGAATTCGGTTACTACTACTACTACTACTACTGTTGCTGCCATATCGCTTTTATGACGGCACAAATGCAAGCGAATTTAATGCACAAAATCACAGAGCTCGCGAGAGATGAAACATTAATTTGATTTTGCAGTTCAAAATTACTCACACAGAGACAGAGAGAGATCCATATATTCTATAGCTGCTGTTGTCGATTTTCAATTGATATCTTGATTTTTTTTTCACAGACTCAAAAGTTACGTAATTTTGTATTTTTCTGCAGTTTTAACATTTTTGCGCCCAAGTTGTCGCGAGGCTTTATTACAACGAATATAACGAAACGGCATCTGCAGGCAAAGCGCGAACTTGATTATTCGCTTTTATCGTTCGACGACGCTTTTATCGATATAGATTGGCACTCGATCAATAAGCACAGTTGCAAATGGTGGCTCAAACGCACTCATACATTTAGCAAAGAATAGAGAGACACGCGCGGCGTTCAAGAACGACAAAAGCAAAATGTGAAATTTTATATCGGGATAATTAGATTAGGCGACTTGTTCCCCCTACATACGAAACGCACAGCGCGAATGTACAGACGTACACACACATACACGCGATTACAACCTAAAAGCTTTTATATAAACCTACTCTGCTTCCTGACTCTTTCTCGCTCTCTCTTGTTTTACCCTCGCGATTCTTGTTTTTTATTGCTTCGGACAGATGAATCGTTTTGGTGTGCTGGGCTCGATTGCGGCGAATGCAGAACATTTTGCTCGAGCGTCGACGAAAAAACATTAAGCTCCGATTTTTGTTCCCTTCGAATGGAATGGGAACTCGCTACCGAAATGTCAAATAAATGTGTGAGACAAATGGCAAAATTAAATATCTCAGTTTTATTCAAAGCGACAGTCGTTTGTCAAGAATTTCAGAATTTCCCGAAAACTTTATTTGACCTAGTTTTTAAGTTAAATGTTATGCATTTTTATAACGTGATCTAAAAACATGAAAAATTGAAAAATAATGATCGCGACCGCGACGAACTGTGAAAATATTAAACGGACAACAATAAGCAGTGACTGTACATTGTAAACGTATATAATACAGGAGGTAGTAGTAAAGAGACTATTGCAAGTGTATTGAAGAGAGAGAGAAGAAAAGGCAAATATAGTCTTTGAAGAAGAAACACTGCATTGAGTGTCGTCGTCGTCGTGAGCAAGAGCCAAGTAAGCGCGGGCGAAAGAGAGCTATATACATAAGCCTGCTCCGCTCTATGCTTCATAATCCTCGAAAATTAAAAATGCCCGCAAAAGACCATGTCTTTTCAAAGAGACTCGTGCAACTATACCACTACGACGATGGCGAGTTGTCTGCTATTACACGAATCTCTGTTGCTTCGACGCTTCGCTCTTTCGTGCTCTCTCTCTCTCTCTGTTTCCATTTACAGAAACCCCATCAAAGAGATTGTGGCATTAGGAAAGATGTTGAGTGCTGGACGTATTATACACTGTGACGTGGCCGAGAACACAACTGCTGCCGCTGTTCCGGCCCCCGTACTTCTTTACATCTATAAAAGCCCTTACCCTTGTTAATATAACGTGCCTCGAATCCTTTCGCAGTAACATATATAACGCGATATATAGATATATTTCCGTACGCACGCAAGTATTGTCTAAAGTCTTGTGCTAGCACGCGAACGAAAATCATTATTTTCGTCTTGATTATGTTTGCTTTGACGAATTTCGCGCCGGCGTGATTTTGAAACATTGCACAATCTTTAAAAATCCATTATTTATCGCTCTCTCAACAATGAGAAAAGTTATATGCGAGCGACGCGACCATAAAACGAATAAATAAGCGAGTATCAACCAGTATTCCTACATCTCTCGGTGCGTTAAGTAAACTGTAAAAAATGCGTGCAAACTACACTTTGAAAAAGAGAAAGAGAGAGAGAGAGAGAAAGAAAAAGGCAAAGAGTCAGTGAGTGAGAGAAAGTAAAAGCGGAAAATCCAGTCAGCCGGCAGCGAAGCGCCAGACAGTAAATGAGTATTTGTCTTTGTGAATAAATAAAATGCATTACACGCGCTCACGCATGTAAAAGGGTGCTGCACGCGGAGAGCGAGCGAGAGAGAGAAATGACGACTACTTTTGAAGCGTAAAAAAAATAAAATATAAAGAAGGAAGCTCTGCCGCTGACTCGGGGCTGACTCGCTCGCTCGCATCGTCGTCTCGTTTCACTTCGGCGCGACTTCAAAAGCCCATTCGTCCGTATACGTATACATACGGACGGCCATTTCTTCATCTTCTTCTTCGTGTTTGCCTTTCATTCGCCCCGCGCGCCTTCGTTCGTACGTACGTATGTACGTATGTATTCACCGATGCACTTTTTGTTTTTGATAAGATGAGAAAAAGAGAAAGAGCCGTACGAGTCACGAGTTTAAAGGGCTTCTTCTTCTTCCTCTTCTTCGCGGGGCATACGTATACACGTGTACCTGTATGTATGTGTGTGTGTACGCATAAAGTGCTTTGCACCACACTGAATACATCGCGCATATTTTGACGTCTCACTTTGCCGAGGAGACTTTCTTCGTATCTCTACTGCAGCAGCAGCTTTGCGCTCGGCTAGAAGAACATTTTTTCGTGTGTCTGTTTGCTCCGAGTGTATATGGATACTTACGGATTACTCGTGGCTTACTCGGCTCGCGGTCAATCGCGCGCTGCACGTGCGTACACCGCCACATCCTTGCGCTTCCTGGCTGCGCATCAGTTATACATACGAGAACTTAAACGAATTTCTCGGAGCAACGAGTTCTGAGATCTGATGGAAGGTTTAGCCTTAGCGCGCCATAAGTTATGAGTTCAACGTAACAGGATTGATCGCGAATTTTTTAATAAAAATTTCTTCATTTCTATGTCTATGACACTTGTATCTGTGAATTATCTACTTGATGGATTCAAATTACAATTGTGACAAATATTTTGTTCTAGTTTTACTTGGGAGCTTTTTTGAGCTTTTTTGAGCTTTTGCTGTCTTTGAGACAACAACCAGATAACTCGAATATATATCAAAAAGCAAAGCGAGACGCCCGCTCGGGGTAAGAAACCAAAGCAGATTGTTTGTCAGAAAGAAAAGCAGTTAAGTGCAACTAACATCTTGCCTTCTCTATATACTTAAACGATGTCGCGAGGTCTCATTGTGCAAACGAGCCATAACGCCTATTAGTTAAGTTCGAGACGCAAAATCTGAAACGTATCAACGCAACTTCCAAGAAACAACAACAACAGCAGCAGCAGCAGAAGCAGCTCTCGGAGTAGCATAGAAGTAGGAGAACACGGCAACAGCAGTAGTAGTGGCAGTAGTCCATAGCCGAGAGACTGCAAAGTGAAGGAAGCCGCACTCGTATGTAAGGTTGAGAAGGAGTGAACACAGAGCAAGGAGAGAGGGAGAGCACAGAGCAACGTAAGGGCAAACGTTCTTGCTCTCTCTCTCTCTCTCTCTCTCTCTCTCTCTCTTTCACTCTCACGCTCTTGGCTCTTTAAAGCCGTAAGACGGCAGAATTGAATTTGCAAACTTGCAGATTGGATTCCAACTTGCCTATTATAGGGTGCGTCTGTTCCGATTAAGAAAGCCGCCGGGCCAAGTCGAGGAATTAATGTCGATACGCTAGAGCAACAACGGGAGCCGCCGACGCCGCCGCTGCTGTGTATGCGCGTTAGGTATATATATATGTTATATTCGAGATGCATTGATATATACGTAAATACGTTGAGCGTAACGATGTATATATACAGATTCAGGCGCAACGTTGCCTATCTTTTGTCTCAAGGGCATGAGCGCGATTTTTAATTTGTATTTAAAAGCTGCGCACACGCGATAGAAAAAATAAGTACCTCGTTCCGTGGTTGTTTATTAAGAGTCGATTACCACCTACAACTTGACCGTAATCAGTGTTGAAAACATACCTGAAACACAAAGCACAAAGAAACACTAGTTAAAAGGATGTTTAACACCGAACAAGATGTGCATAATATTATTCTTAGTAATTATAAGAAAGTCGAAATAATTCACAGGGTCGCGAGACACGTCTCTTGTGTGCGGCGTGTTGTTATTACCTCGCATTCCTACGTGTATATCTATAAGCGCGGTAATAAGCGAAAGAAGAAAAGGGGTGCGATGTCGTCATCGTCGCCACCACCACTACCACCACCCCCGAGAAAGAGAAGACGCTCGCAAGCGAGATACCAGCACGCGTAAATGTAGTTATAAATAAATCCAGAAGCTCTTAATGCTTCTCCGGCTCTCTCTCTCTCTCTCTCTCTATTGTTGCAAGAGAGAGAACAGCAGCAGCAGAAGCAAAGGAAAGACATCCTGCCAAGGCGATCAAGCGCGCCTCACCGTGCCAAGGTTTCCAGCGCGCGTCTTCTCTCTCTTTCTCTCGACATACATATATACATCAAAAAATGATATAGTTATATGCGGAACAACTCGCCCTCTAAGCAGAGAGAGGCTTTGCGGCCCCAAAGTTTATTCAATTAAGACTGAGCCTTTTTCGCTCTGATTACAAACTCTCTCTCTCTCTCTCTCGCGCGCAGATCAGTCCGCTCGCACTGTCTCCGTCTAGTTACCTTGCGCATATAATAAACGAAGCTCAAGCTCCACGGTACATTATTAATATTGTTTTAGTTTACTCAGCGACTGTGCGCAAAGGTTTGCTTGTTATAAGGAAATAATTTCGTTGGCGTTTATCGGCTCCTCTCTCGTACATTAAATGGTATTGCTCGAAATGCAGTATTTTTTCATAATTTTGCAAACAGTGTAATTTTCGAGCTGGATAAACGTAGCATAGGCAAGTTGTACACAATCTCAAGTATAAGAAAAAACATCGTATACGATTGCGATCAAGCTCACGCGCATCATCATCACATATGTTCGGGCTCGACGCGGGCACTTCTTCTTCTTCTGTCTCTCTTGCTTTGTTCAGGGTATACGCGTGTAAAATGCACGCAATGCTCACATTATACGTGTCTGTCTGTAAGAGCGCGCGCCCGCACATCATCGAGGGGTGCGCGTGTCAACACATACACCGAAGCGCGTTATTTTTTATACATTTTTTTTTTCAACTTACTCGTCTCTGCGAGAACGCGTATAAGAGTTATACGACACGCCTATGCGTTATGCAGCCGCACGAAACACTTGCACACATACTTTCTGCCACTGTGCGGACGAGCGGCGATATTTGCATCTTTCGCCTCGGTCACCCCGCGTGTGCACGATGCACACACGTATGCATAATCTAATGCACGCGGAACGAATACTTAACAATAAGTGAGTGCGATGCCAATGGGTTTCTGCAATTTTTCATCCGACACCTGTGAGCTGAATTTTCTGCGTAACGAACGCGCTGCGTCGTTGAGATATTGCGCAAGCAGACACGATTCGAGCACATGCGAATACACACAAGTTAGTTCCCAATTTCTCAAACAAACGCCCTACGGAAAAAGTGCTCTCTCTCTCTCTCTCTCTCTCTCTCTCTCTCTCTCTCTCTCTCTCTCTGTTGCCATTGAATTAGAACAGTGTACACCCATTGCCGAGAGAACCGTATTCTACATACATTTATAGGTGAAATGAGTCGCGAAATTGTTTTCCAACTGCGGAATTTATCAATTTTCCTTCTTTGAGGATCAGTCTAATTGCACTAATTTGTTTGTCTTAGATATACAAATAGAAAGAGAGAGAGAGAGAGAGAGAAAACTTTCGCTTTCTTCGGTTTATCTTGCTCGCAGAAGGCCGCGGGATTAGAAAGGAATCTGCGCGCCATTCGTGAAGTTTAATCTTTGGAACGCGTGCTGCTGATGCTGCTGCTCTTGTCTGTTGTTGCGTTTATACCGACCCTTTTGAGTGTATACAAACGCGATGGAATGGGCACCGTGGCAAGTAGCAACAACGTTCTTACATACGGGATGCCAATGAGTTGTCGAAAATCGTCCTTGTGTAATTGAAGAGAAGAAAACAAATCAACTCTGGCTCTCGTTCTCTCTCTCTCTCTCTCTCGCAGCTGCATGTATAGTAGATATATATACGCGCGAGGCGCGTATTGTACGATTAATCAAATATTTCTCGCATATTTTCAAATGGCACAATCAGAGCCTATAATTGACTTTGAGCTCTCTCCGGCTCTCTCGAAGTGCTGCTGCTGATGAGGCCAGTGCACCACGTGAGAAAGGGTAGCAGCCGAGCGCGCGCGCGCGCGTTGGGCTCGAAAAAAAAGTCAATCAGAGAAAACCAACGCACAGTCGCATGTAGCGAGCGAGCGTGAGCCCGCTCAGAAGTCGAGGGTAGAGACAAAGATCGATGAGTGCGAGCCGCCGCCGCCGCTGCGTATTCAGTCATTAATCTTTTGCCTTTGCAAAACTTTACACCCGCTCTGTATATGCAAGAGAGAGAACGAGAGTGAACCCTGAGAGTGTGCGCGCACGTATATTGACTACTGCGACGACGACGACCGCGGACCCACGCCTTCCGCACTTCAGTTAATTATTCGAGAGCAGCTCACACAGGATGCGCAAGCCAAGCCGAGCGAGCTGCGTTCGCGTCGATTTCCATTGTTTCATTTATCAAAAATACGCGCTCTCTCGCACCTCGTGTCTGTCTGCTCTGCGGAGAGCTCTCTCTGCTAATGCCAACTCGATTTGGTGGCAAATTGCCTTTTGCCGCGTGCGCGCGCGCTACCCATATACCGATAATTCGATCTCACAACGGGCCAAAAGCCACGCGCAATATATATCGGAGCCCTGGTCGCTAACTTCGTGAGACATATTTGCGCGAGAAGGATTTTTTGCCCATAAGCAAAAATCGAACCATCGAAAAGACTAATCGCGCGCGCGGGTAAGGGTGAATCCGAGACTGATGCCTTTGGGTCTTCACAATGCGCCTACTAACATTAGAGACAATGCGAGCTCGACGTCTGCTGCTTATATGTACGCATGCATGTTATATCCCTGTCAGATTTTGCGCTGTATTATGTGCAGATAAAGGTATCACTTTTCATATGGAAGAGTTCGATTACTTATTTTATCGAAGAAGACTAAATGTACCTTTGGAATAATTATAGCTACTACTCTCGCTCTTTCTTCTTGCCTACCTAAATTGTAGTTGTAGATTCTCTTTCTCTTTCATTGTACAATTATTATCAAATGAATTACAGATAGCTAACAAATTTTAACAGTTTTTGAGATATATCTGCCGAATTTACTAGTTATTGGATATTGGGATTCTCCCATACAAGGGCGCATACGACAATCGGTACAATGTCATAGTAACCACAAATGATGATAAAAATCTTCGAAAAACCTCTTACATAGCTACTCTATGATACCACGGACCCTCATGGAAATGTATATCTGCACGTGTGAGCAAATCTCGCGGGCACCGAGAGAGAATATCGAATTTCGCGCGCTCTTGTACAACACATATAGTAATAATAAAAGCGGTGAAAGAGAGAAGATAGGCCGGCTACAGAAGCAGCAGCAGCAGCAGCAGCAGCATGCACCCACTCGTACTCAAAAAAGAATATATCTGCAGAGAGAGAGAGAGAGCAGGCAAAGAAAAGAAGTGAGTTGTCGTGCCGATATCAAAGCCTTGGCTTGTTTGATGATGCACACAATATATTGCAGTTTCTGCTTTATATATTTCTTCTCAGCACTCGCGGGAAGAGATGCTGATGCGATTGTATGCGCGGCCCATTGTCTTGCTCACGTCTAACAACTCGCGCCCCTTTATCATCTCTCACTCAGACTCCGACACCCTCTCTCTCTCTCTCTCTCTCTCTCTCTCTCTCCCTCGTCATCTTCTCTTCAATTTTAAAAACAGTATCGAGTCTGCGGCGCACACACCTCCGTTGAACCTCTCGCGCCTCTCACTCCTGCATATGAGCATTTACTCCTATATCGGGTGTAACGTTTTAAACATTTTGAAAATCTCGACGAATCAATAGCTAGCAGAATAACAAAATAGTCTATACTCTAGGTGCGAATCAGAATTTTTACTTTCTACTAGTGAAATTAAAACTGTATCTACGATTCAATGCTCGGATGATACGTTTACAACTTATCGATTTTTCCCAATTAGATGCGTGAAAAACAAGTACGCTTGGGTAAAAATATACAGATACAAGCAATAAAAAAAATTGAAGAGGACAGTGTTCGGCGTGCAGCCAACATCCGAGAGTGAAAATCGTATATTCCTGGCGCGGGAGCAAAAACACCGACGCGTGTAAATATAAAATTGAAAGCCGAGCATAGTTTCAAGCAACAAAAATGAAAACGAGGCATAACTCTCGCTCCGCGCGTAACAATGAGAGAGAAAGAGAGAAAACACACGAGCAAACGAAAAAGTAGTATCGCTGCTGCACTTGCGCGCGCGGACGAGCAATCGTAAAAATTCCTGCGCTTTGTGTAATGTGCGTGCGCGCGGTGCAGGGGGATCGTCGTCTCTCTGCTGCCAAATGCGAATTCACATGTCGGAAATCTCGCGTTATAATTAACCCATGGAATGCACAGTAAACCCGCTCCGCGTCCGATTAAAAAAGCCGTCCATTGCCGGTGCTCGAGTTGTGTTGTATCATACCCCCATCTCGGCTTCAAAAATCTCATTCGTACATTTTTCCTGTCCGAAGCTTTGTCGTGTACATGTGCACATCTGCGCACGTGTGTATCGACATTTTTCCATCGTGTATACGTCATATACGTGTTCTCTCTCTCTCTCTCTCTCTCTCTCCAGTAACGAAAGTATTTCTGCACCTCGATGAAAAATCAATCGAGCTTCTGGTGTTACGCAGCTTGCCTGCATTTCGTTTGAACCGCCGTTTATCATCGATTGATATGTAATTAAAAAATTCTACCCACAAATTGTTTCGAATGATATGTCGAACGATCCGGTAGGACATTTTTTCTAAAGATTTAATTTAACGAAATAAAATGAAAAACGAAACAAAAAACGATCCATAAATATCGAAAATCAAATAAAGAAACTCTGCGTAACTTATGATTAGCTTCAATTAAGGCCTATGAATAAGAGTACATGCCAAAAATAAGAGAGAGAAATAAAGAAGGATCTTTTACTAATGGGTAGGGAGATAGAGAAATGCGAAATCCGAAACTCTTGTATACACACAGACATATATATTAACAGGAAATTTATGCTGCTAGTATGTCGGTTGGGGGTCTTAATATCGTAGATGGTGTTAAGCCAACGATCCTATTGTGCCCAAGGAAAGTTAAGCATCTTTATCTTGACTGAAGCTCGGGAGTATTTTTATATCGTTGAAAAACATAAGTTGCATAATTTTAAACCACGCGATCGTCCCGTGAGCCTTGATTGGATAAACCCCCACGAAATAATACAAAAACACACATACATCATATACGCTTGTTTGTTATTCGCACTAATAAAGTAAAAGCTCACCAAACACAACACACCCTGCAATATCATTGAAGTAATGCCAAGGAGAGAAAAAAAATTGACTGCAACAGTCGTATTCTTGTCAGTTACCACAGCACCGACAAAGGGTAGCAGCGCGTGTTTCGATAAAAGTGCGAGTATTACAAATTTAGCTTTTACTCGTAAATCAGTGCCTTGAATTCATCACGGCTAACTGACAGTAAGAATCCCTTAAGTCATAAATAATTCACAAACCGTAGACTTATATCCATTGTACAGTACACATCGGATGATTCTCCATATTTTTTCCTCTTTTTTTTCATTGCACCTCGGTGTCTCCTACTCACGAGAGAAGAATTTTATAACCATGCACAGTATTCACAAATCTCCGTGGCTAAATCTTTCATACCTATAAAACAGTAGCTAGTTTATTATCCTACGGGTTTAATGCCACTACTAATTCCATTTTCACCTCTAATTGGATGTTTTTTTTTTTTATTAGGGGATGCATATTTCGAATGGCGTTTTCATATTACATAAAGAAAAGAGAAAAGAAAGTACGAGAAAGAGTAGCTTCAGAAACGCAGTTGTACATCATGGGCTCATCTCAACGCGAAAATATGAAAAGGGCGATTTGACGAAGGCTTTAAAAAAAATTAGGCTCCCCTAATATAAGACTTTTCCGTCTTCCAAGGAATATTAGCACCAGCGGAAGAAATCTAGCTTGCAACCCCTTTGGCTTGGGGCGCTCTTCTTTTCTTACTCCGTTTTTTTTCTCGTTTCTTTTTTTTTCAACTCGCTTCGGGCTGGCTTCGTATTGTTCTAAGGATTAAAGTATATGGAAGTGTAATTTCTTCGAGCAGTTAGGGGTCGACTGCTCATATACACAGAGCGAGAGAGAGAGCAGCAGCAACTGGGCAAAGTGCGAGAAAGAGAAAAGAGTATGCGCCGATTCCGACGGTCGGATTTTTTGGAGCAGACGCGACCGGGCGCCGCTGTTTTAAGAATCGATGGTGAAAAAAGTGCCTTCGGTATCAGATGAAAAAGTAAAATCCGCAGCCTAGACGTAAACTTGTAAGTAGGATGTAAATTCATTGTGGTTAATTTACAAGGGTAGCTGCTGTTGCTGCTCTGGTGTGTTTAAGCGTGTGCCTCGGAGCGTATAATACCGGGGGCATGGGCGTGTAAGAAACTCCGCAATTTCCGCTTGACAAATCGAACTCGGCCTATTGGCTTCTGTACGGTCGGGTATATAACAGCGCCTATGGGTGATTTATCAAGAAATTATGAATCAAACTTTTGCGCCGTACGGATGGATAACGCTCGTGCGTGTGCGGGGGCGAGAGAGAATGAGAAAGAGAATAGCAAAGAAAAAATCTCAAACGTATGAATTTCCGTTTTGCACGCGAGCATATCGTAACAAGCATTATATTACATTAATATATATGGAGCGAGCGAGAGACTCTCTCTCTTATGCGGTGGTGGCGGCAGTGGTGGTGGTGGTGGCGAGCACGCGTATAACGTAAATTTTAATAAGCCTCTCTCATCAGAGCTCTCAGAACCACGACACGACGACGACGAACCCTTTGAGCCGCAGCTGAAATGAACGAATTAAAAGTTTCTCTCGTTTCGGTAGCGACGACGACGACGACGACGACTACGTCAAACTCGAGCTTTCGCTGCCACGAAAAGTAGAAAGAGTTAGCAGCGGCAGCAGAGAGTGCGATAAAAACGGAGCGAACGAGCGAGTAAGCGAGGCATTTAGTGGTCTGCGCGGCAGTTCTGTATATTTCGACTTTATATATTCGGGCACTCGAGAAAGATGACCCGCGCGCCACCGTGAAAGTTTAAAATGGTCTCGCGCGCGCGCGAAGTGCTCGAATTAGCCCTTATACGGTATAATATTCAAGCGAATGGTCTTGGAGAGAGAGACAAAGTCGATACGCATGGGCAATCGTTAAATTAATGCGACTTAATATGTATGGGAATATATCGTATCCTTCACGCTACGTAAGATGCACGGGGGTTGGTGTACGTAGCACCACCACCACCACCTTATACATGTGCAACGGCGTCTTAAGTATTATACGCACACGCAATATTTTCCAGGCTAAGATTTCAATTAAAATAAACCCTCCCTTGCGCCTCGCCTATATATATGCCTCGCTACCTAGAGCCGCAGAAAGATACAGCTCGCGCGAGCTTAGAAGTACGAATCCGTGTGCGCCAGTTATGACGCCGCATAAATATCAGACTAAATTGCTTTATGCCTCTCGCACACACGCACACACACACACACACGTATATAAATACAAAGACGGTAGGCCTAGGTGTATATACCTACCACTGCTATAGCACCCCATTGCCACGTTGCTATTATTACGAAAACGAATGAAGGTATATGTATGAAGATCAGGAGACGACGACGAAGATCTCAGCCGCTGCTGCCGCCAAAACTTTTCTATATACCGAATTAGACGATTATGCATTTATGAGCTTTAAATTGTTCTGCGCGGGCAACTACTGCTGCGTGCTTCGCACCTCTACCCCCCTCGGCTAACTGCGCGCGAGGATGTTCTCCGCGACGACGATGTTCTCGAGGAGAGTGAAAATATAATTGGGCAATATTTCATAATAACTGCTCCACGGAATTCTCCAAAAACGTTTCTACAGCAGCGACATCTTAGGTAGTAGCGGTAGCAGTGGTGGTATTTTTAGGGCCACAAAAAAGGCACAAGTAGTTATATCATATTAATTGTCGAATGACTTTCGCGCTCGTGATAGACGTCGTCGTGACAAAGCGACTATACTCGCTACAATGCATAACATATTCTTTCGAAACTTCGGTTACGCACACATCGTAGTTACAATTGCAAGCATATCGAATTCTCTCTCTTTTACAGTCTGTGCGTATGGAGCCGTGCGCGTCGGTAAGCACGTCGTCGTCGTCGTCGTCGTCGTCGTCTACGTCGTCGGCAGTGGAGGGGAAAATCATATTCCAAAATCATAATTAACAGAATTATTCGGCAAGTAACTCGATACGTAAGTATACGACGAAGAAGAAGGAGGGCGGCCTGCCTCTCTTAGACCCGAGCATGTATAAGTACACTCGCGGGGGAGATCTCCCCATTGCCATCGTGTGCGCATGCAAGTCGATTTCGAGTCGACGACGAAAACCTCGAGAGGGCTTACAAACGGTATATATGCATACGTGCCGACTTCCGTGTCTATCTACGATACTACTCGCGCGCAAGGGTTGTTCTCTGCCGCTGCCGCTTCTGACTATATACCAAATCTATTGGTGTGTTCCTTGCTTTTACTTACCTCTGTTCTGCTGTGTTGTGTAGCGTACTTACTTGTACGCCTAGCGAGAAATTTCGACTATATACATAAACGCGTTCATTCGTTCTTTGCACTTATGAATTTTAGATGCTACTTATTACCGAGCCGATGTCTATGTATTTTCGATTAAGACTGCTCCCTCTTCTTCTTCTTCTTCTTCTTCGCGAATGCTCCAAAAGTATACTACCTTTCATTCGGCCCAACAACTTTGCGATTTTTCTGCCGTGTCATTTCGTAACGTAACTCGTCACGACGAAATAAATCTTATACGTGTAATATTTTCAGCGACGAGCTAATAAAATGAAAACAGATAATGGATCATCTCTGCTCCGAATACACGTGGTCGTCGTAGTCGTCGTCGCGCGTAGTAAAATTTGATTACCAATATGAGAGAACCAGAAGCCGATCATAAAATAAAATAAAGAAAAAAGGGGAGGAGGAACGCGAGAGATGAGACATAAATCAGCGATGGTAATGGCAACGAGAGAGAGCGAAGGTAAAAAAAAAAAAAAAAAAACAAGAACTCGCGCGCGCGATCATAAATGTTGTACATACATACACAATAGGGCGCTACATATACAAATATAATATTGCGCGCGCTTATACACTAGCCTTAGCAGCAGAGATCCCCACCCATCCACCCACCTTATATACTACTGACAGTAGCAGAGCCTCCACACGGAGCGTCACCCCATTCGTCTCAGTCGCAAATATGATCTTGCTTTCTCTCTCTCTCTCTCTCTCTCTCTAATCGGGTTCGTAGATGTATACGTATATATTGTTTATATTGTATGTGTGTCTCTCTCTGCTCTGCTCTCTCTCTCTCTCTCTCTCTTTCACTTCAGTTGTAGTACCGAAGCACTCAAGTTTTGCTCCTTCCCCAAATTGTTGTGTGCGGCGTGTACGCGTATACGTGTGTGAGCTGTAAGCAAACGGGCTCGTCGGCTGAAATTAAACGGCTTCGAATATTCGCCCGGGTAAGTATACAATATAAGTACATGTGTGTTCTTAGTTCTCTCTCTGTGTTGTTGCGTTGTGCCTTCCCACACGATTCCCGTATAGGCTCTCTTTCCTCCTTAGCACGCTGCAGCCGCGAAATTGCTTCTGCTTTATTCATGCCTCGAGATATCTCCTAATCATTTTGCCTCTTATATTACGCAGCAGCAGAAGCAGTAGCAGCAGCAGCCAGGCAGTTGTTGATATTTATGCATTGTGGCTGTATGAACATACATACTTCGTTCTATCTCTTGCTTTGTTCTTTTTGGCATATACGGATCTTCTATATCAAACGTAGCTTGAGCTTTTTTGCTTTTTTTCTTCTTACTTTCTTCGGTGCTGCTGCGTAACCCTGTTTCGATGGTTCGTACAAAAATCTAGCAAACAAGAGAGTGAAAGCTTCCAATGCTTTATTATTACTCGGTTGAAGGATCGAAAGGATCTAAAGTTCAGTATCATCATCGATGGATTATCGAAGGAAATTTTAACGCAGTCGCAAGTCGCATCAAAGGTGTCTCTCCAATGGTACTCGTAGACATCACAGCAGAAAAGAAAGATAGAAAGAAACAAATCCTCGTTTGAAGAAGAGATCCTTGCAATCCGACAATCCGTTCGAAAGCACACGCTAAAAAATTTCACATAAAGAAAAGGGCAAAAGCTGCCTCTGTGACAGATTTTAATCTAGGCCTTGTCCTATCACGCGGAAGTGTTACCATGCTGTGACCCTGGCGCGGCACATCGCACCATCTGCGCGAGAAAATGTATTTTGGAGGATCGCTTATGGGATAGAAATCACTTTGCGCGTCAACTTTTGAGAGAAATTTCTAGTGTATGTATATAAAAAGAGTTACGGAAGCGTCGATTCTTCGAGTAAAATCGAAATCATGCGATTGTCAAAGAAGTACGTATGATCGCGACACCGAGAGGACTAAAGAGACGGATAATAGAGAGATTCGGAGGTAAGAGGGCGTTAACTATTAGGCGCTTAATGCACTACATCCTTCTTATCTCGAGCCACGTAAAGTGCATTAATCTCTCCGAATGACGTTGTTGTGTGCGTGAGCCGATCACGTCACCCGCGAGTGCCTCAAAAATATTCTTTACCAAGTAGATTTTTTTAAGAGCTATAAGGCGAACAGCTGCGAATGTGAAAAGCCACGCATCGCCGATCTCTTTGCCCTATAGACGTACGTCTACGTATGATGTACGCGGGCAATGATTTTGCTGGATTACTCTACTCTACTCTATACTCGCAGCGAGAATCTCGGAGTACAGCAGTAATAGCCTCGTTGTTGTGTGTCAAGAAAACAAAGCGAGAAACACGTCCCGAGAGTATGTCTTACACGACTTATACAATACGTATAATACAACAACACGCGTCGTCGTCGTAATGCACACCGACGAGATCACGATGAGGCTCGTCGCTTCTCGCTTCTGTGTTCTTCTATGTGGCTGCTGCTGCTGTCTTTTTGCTCGGCCCATAGAGCGCACATTCGCGCGCACACCACAAAGATCTCACGACTGGTAAATTATGTAATGCGTGTTGCTCTCTGTGCTCTCTCACTCGCCGAGAGTACCCATCCGAGAGGGGGAGATGACGTTTGTCCGTTGCCCCGCGTACGTATATACACTGCTCCGTGCATTGGAAGGTACTACACATACAACAACACACACACACAGAGTTTGCGATCGCTATCGAATGCTTTTAGCGCCTCGCTCGCTCGCTCATACATATAGCGTTGCCTTTCAGTCGCCGAAACATCATGCCGCTCATTTTTTTCTTCTCGATCGTTTGTCGAAGGCGCGCGCGCTTACTGCAATCATCCGCGAGTGAGTACCAATACTCATATAGCGTGGCGATGCGCGTCATTTCAAAACTTTTTCTTTTTGATTGCTACTAACGTGCAATTATGGTATTCTGTAGAGCGTGGAAAAATTCCTGAATTCGACTCCGCATAATGCCAAAGCTAGTGTACGATTTTGTTTACAACCACTGAAGTACATATGTTTGTGGATAGATTTATTTTATCTGTATTAATATAAATTTATTCTTGGATTATAATGTAAGGATATTGCAATTATTAATAAATATTAATAGAACTATAATTTGACTTATACAATTATTTCGACTTTGCCACTCGCAGATTTACAAAAATAAAAGTACTCGCCATCTAGTGGTGGAGACTAAAAGTGACATTATCTTAAGGTAGTTGAAAACTGGTCAACATTTTTTGAAACAAATAAAAATGTCGTTATCAATGTTAAACGTTTCTACCAGGTGGTGTAAAAAGCTGAAGAAATGCTAAAAGTCGATCGAGTATACTTTGATTCGATAATTCAGTTGACACTCAGTGCGTAAAACCTTCTATTGACTCGAGAAAGAACGAGAGAGCATAATTCGAGAGAGAGCAAAAGAAATAAAGCCCGAGAAACTCATTGATACCGCGCTGTTGTGCACGTCTGTGGCAGTCTTCCACTTTTTTTTCTTGCACAAGGGCTTGCGCGCAACCCTCCGGAAAAAAGGGAAAATTTTCGCGGTGTGGGTGCAGAAAAGGTTGCTCAACAAGTTGAATAAAAAGCTCATAAATAAAAGCTTCAGCGGCGTGCGTTAGCGCGCGTCAGCTTAGTGGCATTTCTGTGAATGTGTCCTTGCTCCGCGCGGAGGGATACCTGTTGCTGCTTTGAAATCTGCGTGTCTCTTTCTCTCTTTGGCGTGAGCGCTTCGGCAGAGCTCTCTCACTGTCTATCTGTATGTATAGGCGGTTATATATACATTGCGTTCGCGCGCGTGATTAGCCCATTGCTGACAACAATATCTGCTCCGCTATCCGCTCTCGGGGTCGGCGAGAGAGCGTGAGTAATGTTTCTACGTGTTGCCCGTTTATGCATTCATTTAGGTTCTGTTTGCCTCTATCTCTCTGTCTCTCGCTCGATTTTCATTTATTTGCTATAAACTGGCGTGCTATCGTTTGAAATTTGTTATTGAACGTCTTAAATGATTCTAGCTGTGATATAGCTTAAATTTACAAGTTTTTTGGCTATTTCAAGAAAAAAAACAACATTTTTGCAACCAAAATATGAATTATATGAACCCCACTACAAATGGCGCCCAACGTGGGCCACATGATTGAGTCTGTGCAGAAATTTGTACTGCAAGAACATCAATCGTTTCAGCACCAGGTACCATATAAAGGCATTATTTTCAGCTCGTCAATTATTGCAATTGTCGGTAGAAATTAGAATCGACATATTTTCCACGTCCAGCAGCCTGAGGACCCATATAGTCGCAAAAGTATTTGCATCGGGCGCTCCGTTAGGAGTAAAAAAAAAAACAGAAGAGAAAGAAGAAAACTGCGTTGAAATTCCACGTCAGCTTATCTCGCATGGCGAACGTCGAAAGAACTTGGCATGATCCGTGCTACTGAATCGTATCGTCCGCGCCGGGGGGCTAATGCTGTTGGTATTATAATACACCATCCATATATATATATATATATATATATATAACAACGACGACGCAGTGAGAAAACAGGCACCTTTTTTCATTCGGCGCTTGTGTATACTGCACACGAATGAGAGAACGAGTCACCCGCGGTGCTGTTGAGACACACACAAACACGCATACGAGTCCTGTGTGCATTACACGCCACGAGGATGAGACAAGCCGTGTTGCTACCGGCGCTGAGCGAATGTGATGCATCAATGAAGTCGTTCTGCCGCGACAAATAAGTCGCACGCGAACACTCGTATTCGTATATATACGTCATCATGCGAGATAGCTCATTGCCAAACTTATCCCTCATTATGTGCCCATATAGGCGCACGGCAGACGTAACAAATCGATCTTTTTTTTTTAGCGGGGTGTGCATATATACTATACATAACTTGTCCCGCTAAGCGCGCGGCAGTGAACACACAATGCACGATGCGAGCAGCCTCGAATCGGCGGCACGTATGTGTACTACACGAACGCATTTGCAACTGCGAAAATAGGTTGCGCAGATAAATAGGCCAGTAGCGTACTGCTACGACGAGAGAGAACAATTCATCGTCGTCCGTTGTGCGAGCTCGTCTGTAGTGCCCCCGTCTGCCAGATAATCGTACATGGGAGTAGATTAGTGGCAATCTCACGTTATATCCCTTGCTCTTCTTTCTGCGCTTCGCAATATGTGTGTGCATCGAATAATGTACTCTTGATTTTTATGATTTTTACATCATTCGCATTGAGGCGTGACCATTAAAGCGTTTTTGTCACGGCACAGAGCTTGCGCCAAGCTAATTGCACTTCTCGATGAATGCAGGCATTCTGGGGCGAAAATTCGAATATAATTTCAAGCAATGATAGAGTCTGCACGCTCTCGCTGTATCCAGTTATTCGCTGTTTCTTCGCGCGGCCAGAAAATATCAAATTTCCAAAGAGCTTTAATTTCATGGGCACCTGTGCAGGCATTACACTCTAGCGCCTCGAATGCATCATCGCATGGTGCACACACGTACGCATAGGCTTCTTTTTTAAATGAATTCATATGCGCTACGAGCTCATTAGCGTCGTGTATTGTAGTTCTATAATTTAAAACAGTCGTTCTCGCGCTCACTTATTTCTGTTATATTATAGGAATTCAGCGCACACACACACACACATATACACAGCGTTGATAGGTGAGCGCACGTATATAACACACTTACACACACACACGTACACTAGGCCGCGCGCAACTAATTTACCGTGCACGCAGCTTACTTACATCGCTCGGCATATGCGCGCATCGTTATGATATGTATATCTGGGCTCTTTCTTTCTCTCTCTCTCTCCTCGCTATATGCGAGTACATATATTTTTTCCTTAATGACCCGCAACGCACTCGCGTATCCTACATGTATGTATACGAGCTTCGACGTTTCTCGCCGCAGCAATAAGTTTCCCGTTTTCAATTCTCACGCGCGCGATATGGCCAAGTATATAAGTTAGATCGTGTGCCGATGCAGCAGCATATAGCCCAGAAATGGGCCTCGACGCCGTGATTTTTCGTTTTAATTCGCTTGCAACGAAGTAACGCGAATCAATCGACCGTAGAGTGTTAAATTAATCCACACACCTTTCGAGTGTGTGTGTGTGTGTGTACAAATTAAGCGCCAAACTTGCTCCCAGTCGCAGCGCTGATGTGTGTGCGCGTGTAACAAAATAATCGACGAGCTAGAGAGGGGAGGAGTGAGAGACACTTAATTTACCCATGCATAGGCGTTCGCACACACACGTGTGCATTAATTCTCGGCGCATACGAGAGCATGTACCTCGTCGCGTTGTAAGCCAAGCCTCGTCAGGAAGTGATATTAAAAAAATTGTCACGCAACAGTCATAAAACGGACGAGGACATTTTTTTGGATCTGTACGCGCGGATTAAGATTGAAAAACAATCGAAGTTCGTTTCGAACGTTTCCCGACAGCGACACCTTACAGAGACAAAAATGCGATATAAAAAAAGAATAACATCGGGTCATTATGGTAAATACATATGTAAGTACGTAACGAACGGGGGAAAGAAATCGGAGCTACTGCATTAATACCTACCTAGCGTGTGCTCCTCAGAAAATTAAAAAGTATGGATACACTTTGTTCCAAAACATCGTTCTTACTTATAAAATCATTTTGAATTTGTCACTTGCAGATTTACAGATAAAGGTACTCGCCATCTAGCGGTGGAGGTTGGCTTTAATTTTGATTGAATTTTCATCAATTCCTTACGTAATCGACGCAAAAATAATAACAGTGCTTGAACGTTAATTTTTGACAAAATTGCTTAAATTTAAGTATAAAATTAGCACTAATAACGTAATTTTCAACGAATATTTCATGCAAAATTGTCTTAAATAAAATGTAGTATCGCTTACTTTAATTTTAACGCTTACCGTCTTATGAACACTATGTAGACAATACGAATCGAGACAAATTTTTCTCAAGCTCCCTTGAGATTTGCATCTGCATTTGTAAGAAATGCACTCAAGACAAACGAGAGCTCGTCCAATTCTGCAACACTTACAATAACGCAAGACTCGTAATAGCCAAGCATCGTCTCTTTTTTTCTCCATTCGCACCGATAGCTCGTTCAGCCGATACACACTCTTGAAGCAATTGCACCTTTTCTTCTACTCGAGGGTCCACCACTCTCGTGACGCTGCACCACTTGACGGTCAATTAAATCAAAACAAATAATAATCGTACTCTCGCAGCCACTCGTGTTTTCTCGGGGAGAGATGTCGTATTGAGTGAAATATCGTTTACCCCAATGCGTATACACGCGCGTCTCGATTGAACGATCGGTCCCTTGTACAGCGGTACTAGTAGTAGTAGTAGTCTTGAGAGATCCCGTAAACGTCTCAAGTCCTTTCCCTTGAGTTCCAAGTAGTCTTGAGAACCTGTGGTATACGCGCGTGCTCTTCGATATATATATTTTTCGAACGGTAAGACAACTGTTCAACTTGTTCACGCTCGTTGATTCCAAGACCGACTACCACTGCCTCGCGAGTCCGTGCGTATAGCTATGTACGCTCTTTGTTAGGGCCATAAGGATTCTTGCCGCTTTGGCGCGCGCGCGAGACCGCTCGACGTTAATTGCGGATCAAAGAAAAAACAATTGCAAAGCTGCTACAACGCACACACACATAGCAACACCGTAACAACGAATGAGCCAAGGAGAAAAGGGACGACGACGACGACAAAATGAAAAGTTTTAACGAAGCCGAGGAGTGTTTGTCTTTAATAAAATTGAGCCCTATTATTACGACGACAGCGCTAAGCAAGAGTAATTATCTTGCCTCTGCTTTTGATTATTTTAATTGAATGCGTCCTATTTTTTCTCTTTCTTTCGTTCTTTCTGAGATCTCGAGAGGGCTATGTAAAAAGGCACTGAGCCCGATGAAAACATTTTTAAACGCAGCTCGCTATTATCGCGATCATGTCTGTACAATGCAAATTGAGCTCATCACGACGCATTCGTACAGGTATACGCAAATTATGCATTGCCATAGAATTTCGATACGAATTTTAGCTTATAAAAAGATATTCATCGTTACACAGGGATGATGCTAAATTTTCTCGCAATTTAATTTCGACTAGCAACAACAATAACGCAAGCTTTGAAAATGGAAAAGGATGCATATTATATACAGCGCAGGGCCATGGGGATTCGTCGAGTTTCGAAGCTTCTCCGTATACATAATACCTGAAGTGGTTCGTCACTCGAGTGGATGGATGCAAGCGCGATTCTTGGGCACAATGGCCAATAAAACGAACAGCTCTTGGGCTATTGGCTCTCGCACGCCACTCGATGAGCGTCGTCGTCGTCGTCGTCGCGCAGTACTCCAAACGCTCCGAAGTGAGAGTGCGACTGCCGCATTGTGTCTATGTACCAGTAAATATACAAACGGAAGCAACAAATCCGGGGGCTATTGCAACGATCGTGCGCAGCGTTGAACGCAGGGCCCCGAGAAAGGGGATGATGAGGCTCGCAGCTTGTGAACTGTGCGCAGAGGCGGAGTCTGTCTGTCTGTCTGTCTTTCTAACTGTTTGTCTCTCTCTCTCTTTCTCTTTCTCTCGATGGGGTTGGGATCGGCGACGAGCCGTCCCCCGATTGTCGCCGTTGTATTATTTTATCCGCTCTCTCTCTATTGCAAATTCTCTTTGCAATCGTCCTGGAGTGCCATGCTGTACGATCGTGCTTTTTTTTTACTTCTCATCGTGCGTTTGTGTGTGTGTGTGTGTGTGACGAGAGAGAGAATATCCGAATGGCCGACCCACAGAGAAAAGTACCGACGGTACCACCTTTATTTCAGAGCTCAAAGAACCCTTTTGTGTGTTGATATGGATGTCGACTCGCATATGCGAGCTGCAATGGCGACAATAATTCTAAAAGTGTTTCTAACACTGCCGAAACACATCACTAAAAACTTTATAAGTTGATTTCGTATCGATCAAAGCAAGATATCTGTTTTTATGTCAATGTTTATTTGTCCTCGTTATACTTCTTGTAAAGCAGGGTACAACGATGATTCTTCTTTATAATTTTTTTCCATATAGAACTTTAATACCTAAAATAAAAGTACTTTAGGTAATAAAAGTACTGTAAACTATAGGGCCTAAAAATTACAATGGTAATTTTACAAGATAATTTTTTAAATACTAACAGAAAAAAAAGAAATTATAATAAAATAGAAAGTTTTTTACTTCAAAACTTTTTCGAAAATATTCCACTTGTGGTTTAAAATACGCCACCTAGGTACAAACTTCGAATTACAAAATGAAATACTTTATTCGATCCTTGCTATCTCTTCCCTTGCGAGAGTGAAATCGTATCGATCAATGACACGCACTAACGCTCGCGCGCACGCACGCACACAAATAGTCCTTTTGCCGCGTGAGAGACGCTAAAGCACGTATTTTACTCGGTCATCCGTCATTCTCAATAAATATTAAATCTGCTGCTCTCGGTGCGTCTGGTGAAAAAAAAAAGTCCGACGGAATAAAGCCCGCGAAAAAAAACTGCAGCAGTGGCAGAAGAAGATGGACATTTGGGGGACTGTATGCATACAACGCAACGCGCGCAACGTACAGAGACAAAGGAAAATAACTACTCTGCGCGAGTATTCGCAAAAAAGGAGTGCGCCTAAATTACACCAGCTGGGTGAGATCAAAAATGGTGTGCCACTCTCTCTTATTCGTACTTTTTTTTCTTCGTCATTTACGCGTGTCGCTCGATACCACTGATTTACTTAAGTTTCGATGCTTTAATCAGATTTAGTTTTTACATTGATCGCGAAAAAAAAATTTATGAAAATGCAGTCATACTTAATGTCAGACTCCGCCACTAGATGGCGAGAATCTATTTATCTATAAATCAGCAAGTGGCAAAGTCAAAATAATTATATAAATCAAATCGCGGTTTTGGTGAACCTAGGTTAGAATGGGTTATTCGTTTCTGAATACGAGGCTGCATAATTTTTTTCATACAATATTATCTAAATCATTTCTCGAAATTACAATTTCATCGTCGAAAGAAAACTTATGTTTCATTCGAGTGGATGTTCGCTCTAAGTACACGCATATCCAGAGCATCGATCTTCTTTTCTACGAGCTCGAGCCACTTTAATTACACTCTTGTGAGAAGCAGTTTACGCTCGCGCGATAAAGCTGTCAACGCGTATAATACGAGAAGAGCAAACGCGCGCGCGCACAGGTAAGAGTGGGCCTGTGCATCGTATGTATATAACCGCTCTATAGAACGAGAACAGAAAAAAAAAAACAGTGGAATCATCGTTCGCGAACGAAATCTCTCGATACGCACACGCACATTGTGCGCGGAAATAAACAATGCCCTAGACAAATGAAGCGACGAAAGAATGATGAATGTTTCGGGATCATGTAAACAAATTATTACCGAGCATAAAATGCGATATGTCGTTTCCGCCATGCGTTATTTGGGAAATGAAATCTCGAATAGTCTTGCATTTCAATGCCACGAACGAGAATCGTCGGAACATCATGCTCATTTTCAGAGCTTCAAACGGGTTTTAGCAAAAAAAAAAAAGAAAAAATTAATACAACTAGATGCAAGATTATTAATTTACAAGCGAGTAAACATACGTAAGTCAGCGCGAGCGCGCGCGTGCACGCGCTCTCAAGTGGGAAAAAAAACCTCGCGCGCCGTATATCACAGTTAATGCAGCACGCCTCGCATTCGTTGATTTACACAATCGTTGCTCGCTGCTCTGCCGCCGCAGCGAGTGATACATATGTGATTTTGCAAGAATTGAGTTGTTCCATTCACGGCTAATAAGATAGATAAAAATGAAGGTGTATTATTTTTCCTGCGCGTTCGGGTACCGTGAGCAGCAGCAGCTAATGTACGAGCTCCATATAACATTTGTATGAGCGCGAAGAACGTAATATGCATAATAATTAGCCGAGCAGGTAGAGATAGAGCAAAAATTTCACACCCCACGTATTTCTCCTTGCATTCCGTAGAGTGCGAGACTTCTTGTTTATACTCGAGGATGGATAAAACTTTGGTTTTTCGGCTGTGAAAACTTTCAACGACTCGAGACGTTACTCAGTTGGTTTTTGAATAAAATAAATTAAAAATAGTGTCGATAACTCTAACCTGTGTTTTGCGATTGTACTCATTTTAAAAGTGACTATTAGGATTAGCTTTACCTGCAACAGAAAGCAAACATTTTCCATTAGATAATATTAGTCAATGAATGTTTAATGGGTGATTATAAATATTGTAAATATCGCGAGCCTTAGGATAAAAAATGTTAATGGACGCTATTATTATGCAACTGCAAAACGTCGAGCTGTCTGGACGAGGACTGCCTCGTATTACGAATGTTTCAAGAACTATTAATTACGGTTATGAACGTTCAGTTCTTGCAATTGTTTTTAATGACGATGAAGATTCTGTTTCTCGTGCAAATATTCTATCGTAAAAACTTGACTCACTGCTCAAGTCCCAAACACTTTGTTAACCCGGTGACATTTTTCAAAAACATGGATTTCGCATGATCGAGCTGCAGTACTCACGCACGCACATCGGAATAGCACCGGCGATTCGCTGCATGGTCGCCTAGGCGTGTCTAAGTGTCAGTTTAAGACTTAGTTGCCGTAAAGCTTACTGCAAATAACGGAGTAATTGTCGACTGTAAACATTCATTCGGATTTAATTTGTCTAATAATCAGTCGTCGAGCATTCAAATCGTTGTAAACTGCATCTTTTTATTCCGAACGAAACGGTAAAGATGAAAAAATAAAATAAACAGATTGGATCGATCGAAGTTAATTTCGTGCAAGACAGTCAATTTTCAAAACTGACTGCATGCTTATGGCCCGCGGGGAGATCCAGCACAAAAATGCCCCCTGAAAAACGCTCGAAGGGGATTCTGGCGAATCAGGATATAATTCAAGTTATTTCTTTATAGAGTGATTTTCCAATCGTTTGTGGTGATTGCTTGCGAGTCATTCAGAAACGTTTGCTAATATAAGTGAGAATTAATTGTAAAATGCAACAAACTAAAAATTATAAAACATACTTGGCTCCACGCGGTTAATCAAGCGCTTTGAATGTGTGGTCGATTCAGCGTGGTAAAACAAAAAATCGAAGTCAAAAGAACGAAGCAAAAGCTGAGGCTAGGCGTGAGCAAGTGTATACAGAAACAATAATAAAGAGACAGACGAAGTGAGGATCTTGGTAAATTAATACATTCATAACGACCGCGTTTCTGCCCATTGCATCGAGCGCGCGAGAGGATGCATCGCACAGAGAGAGACGAGAAAAGAAGAAACGGCGGACGAAGCAGCAGGAAATATTATGCACAGTTCATCAAGGCACATTGGGCGTATATTTATATATATGGGATATATACATGGGATCCAAAAAGGTTATATAGCCAGGAGGCGAAGAGAAGGCGAGCAAAGTAGAGAGAGAGAGAGAAAAGAGAGAAAGAGACAGACAGAGCGAACTGATGCAAAAAATATAGAATAACATGGACGCAATTAGAGAAAAGGATTCGCATAGCTCATACGAGGAGTGCACGTGAGAGAGAGAGAGAGAGCTTTACTCGAGTGTGTGTGTGTGTGTGTGTGTGTGTATTATGCATTCCAATTTAAATCAAAGGCATCAGATGTCAGAGATGAAGAGGCCGAGCATCTACTGCACGCATCTTGAATCGTCTGACATTACAAGATACGCCCACCAAAAGTAATCTCGACGTTTGCGCCGCTACTACTACTACTACATACCACTGCTGCAGCGTTTGCCGCGCTCGCGATGCACACACACGTACGGAGAAAATAAGAGAGAGAGAATTTGATTTCGTATCACCGATGAAGCATGAAAAATCAAGCGGCAAAGATCCGTTTCAACGGAAATGCAGTAGAATTTCAGAGTATTCGATTCTATGTATACGTAAATTGAAGCACACTTTCTCCGAGGGATCGGCGCCGAAGCAGCAGCTATTGTGTGCAGCGCTCGAGAGTAATGAATCTTTTGAGCGGCGCGTAGCTCGCGACTAATTGAAAATTAATCGTCATGTAAGAATAGCTCTATTAATTAAGCGCAATTATTCTCAAACCTCAGCTATTGTAGGTAAAGTAGCCGAGAACGGCTCGAAAGATAAAGCGACCTCGCGTTAGTGCGTTTCTGAACGAGCATCTTATAACTGCGATGCGCGAAACGAGTTCCACATACGTTTACGCACGAGTATAAATGAACAGAACGAAAGAGGAAGAAAAAGAAAAGAATCATCGCATCAAGAGTACTACTGCTACGCACCGATAAAAATCTCGAAACCCGCGCGCGAATATCGAATCGTGCGCAACTTGCGAATGTAAGAAGAGATAGGCCTCGTGCGCGCGCGCGCTATAATGTGTGTTTATGAAGATATGTTCCCGCAGAGAGCAGCGCACATTCACGTCCGAAGTGTAATCACACTTTCAATTATGAGGAGCGGAAACAAACCGAAGACAAATGGTTCAATTTATTCCAACAGTTCCATTACGTGTGCTGTTCGTTCGTTTGTTTGTTTGTTTGTTTGGTGGAATTTTTTTTTGTGCCACTTGTAAACTGCTCCTTCATCGATACGATTGTGAGTTTTGTAAGTGAATTATCAATCAATCATAACGATATTTTGCTCGCATGCATACATTGAATTTATCATGAGAAAATTGTCAATTTATTTTATTCCTGCCGAACACGATTTTAATTTAAAAATGCGAAGTAGGCTTTGCAACAGAGACACACCGAAAGAATGAAAAGACAAAATCAAAGTGAATACGAGTTTGTGAATGTAAGCAATCCACGGTATTTGACTACTGTACTTGGCACACGCCTGTTAAAATATATGCAAAAGGACCAATCAATGGTTAACGATGAGTCTAATTTATTATCAATACTCATTCACACTTTGTTCGACAGGGTGCATCGCTCAATGACACCTGTAAAATTATTCAAAATAAAAATAAAAAGTAATAGTAAATTATTCTAGTTGCAACGAGTGTACTCTTAGCTGATATAAAGAAATCGTGGAAAAAACGAAAATCGAGAAATGAAGGGTAGCATTAAAAACAGAAAAATATGTTCATATTATAGCATCGATTATTTTTCAAGCTTAAGTCATGACTACAAAATAGGTGTCAAGCGTCATCCGATTTGACGTTTCTACACGCGTTGTTCTTTGCCAGGCTCTTTACTTACATGAACATTTTCAAAACGTGTTTTTTTCATTCATTTTGTAACAAAGGCAATAACAGCAACATCAGTGACAACTACAAGCTACATTTTATTTCACTTAAAATAGATTTCTGAGCGACGTGCCACTCGAGATAAGCCAGCAGCAACGGCAACCCTCCTACACGCAAGTGAGTTTACATATATACGTAGGCTTTTACTTTTTTAAATCGCTTTAATTGCTAGTGTGTGTTTGTGGCTCGAGCGAGGTAAAAATGAACCAAGTACTAATTATTCGCGCAAACTGCGGCCTGTACGAGGCAGCCCACATCCATGCCGAGTCGAGCGAACGAGCGAGCGAGCCTCGGGACGATTCGAGATTTTATCGAGTCGTAATTTCGAGTTGTTGGGTGCTTTTCGAGCATTGTTTGCGATCTCTCATCTCCACGCGAAACAAGACATTTAGAGTACTTAAAGAGAATCCGTTGAAACATTGAATAAACGTATATCCGAGTTTTTGTTGAAATTTCTTGAATACTGTTTTGTCGTCGATAATTTTCATTAATAATGGCAAATGGGCGACAGATTATGTACAAATACGACGAGAAACATCGAATAAAGTGCATTTATGGCACGCGCTCGTGAGCACAGGATGAAAAAGGAGGGAGAGAACGAGAAAGAGAGAGAGAGAATAAACGAGAGAAAAAGCAGGAGAGAAAGCAAGGAAGAAAGAGAGAGAAAGCTTGAATGTATCAATGTCAAGAGCTAATAACACCTTATTCTTGCCTGCATCTCGGGCATTCATACACCGTGTCTTCGACAACTATTATCTGGATTGCTCTTAAATTATACAAAGAAGAATATCGACCATGATCACTCTCTGCTGCTATGCTCGTTCCTGGGCACATAAATGCGAAACGAACCCAAGCACACACACGCGTACATCGCGGCGGTGGTGGCTCGTATTATATCCAAGAATCATCTCTCCGCAACCGAGAGATATACGAAAAAATATTCCTCTCCTCGCGAGTTATGGCCAGGAAAAATCACTCTTCTTTCAAATTGTTCCTTCCTGGCGAGCGCATCGAATTATGACGAAGAGATATATTGACACAGTCTCTGCGAAGAGGGAGGGGATTTTCTTGACCGCACTTTTCTAAACAATCGTCTTTGAGAGCATGAGCTAATACGAGGATTAAGAGTCGTAAGACTCGAGCAACGAGTACGAAATGAATTTTTATATTTGGCTAGCGGGGATGGTTTTTCTCGAGAGGTCTTTGACCTGTTCTTTTATAGAGATGATTGAAAATTTCATCCGTGGCACACATACGCTCCAGCGCACCTGTATACACCTGGCTATATACCGATGCAACTGTGCGGCGATATTTTTACGACGATACATAAATTATTCCACGATTTGTTTCAGCTCTCTCGATTCGAAATTTCAGTAATACGCGCGTGAGCCACGAATAAACGATGCATAATGCGAACGGCAAATCCGAACAAATGCAGCTTTTCGCAATCTAGACCGCATTACCATTCAGAAGTGATTTAGCCATTACTCGATCGATCTCGGCTGCGCGTGTTTTCGAATATTTAATTTCGGCCTAGGACGAATCGTTTAACCTTCATTACGAGAAAACATTTCGATCGCGCTTGCGACTGCGATAACGAGAATTGCGTAATGCCATTTGTCAAATGTTGTAGAATTTGAAAAAAAAACTTGAACAACGCTCCATTGGAAAAACAAATGTTGGTTAAACTAAATTTTTACCGCAATGGTTTTTTAGTCGCAAACGCGGCGGTTCTTTGTTGTCGAGTTGTGGCGGTACATGGGCATAGATCGCTCGAAAGCTATAGCTGTGTCATGCTACCCATTGAACTGTAACACGGAATGACTTTTTTCATGATTCGATCCAGATACACCAACAGATCAAATACAACGAAACAACCAACGATGTTTTCGTTGCAAGTAGTTTAGTCCACTTTCAGCGTCCGTGTATTATTTGATCGCGAGATTTGCATCAGAATACAACTTTTTAACGAACAATCCATTATTTTTATTGGTAGTATCAATTACGTATTCGATCGAACATAGTATTTCATTTTGTAATTCGAAATTTGTTCCCCGATGGCGTACTTCGAACCACAAGTGTAATATTTTTAAAAAAGTATTAAAGAAAAATTTAATTTAAAGAAGTAGTATTTTATAGGCTTTGATGTGTCCTCTCAGGTATTCAAAACATAATAATAAAAAGAAATTTTCTCGCTCTGTCCGATTTGCTAGAGAATCGGCCGTATACAACGTGCGCGCATGCACACACGATATACCCACACACACACGCGCGCGCAGAGAAAGAGAGAGAGAGAGACGCACAAATTCAAGTCACTCACGGAGAAAGGGTTGAGAGAATCGCGTGTGGCGTCAATCAAAAATGCATACACACACTCCAAAAAAACATTTGCTCGCGAATGTGTGCATGCAGCACTCCGCACATGTAATGCGCGCGCTCGAGGAAAAGGGGAAACGATTGTGTATAATGCATCGCGCGAATCGAGTGCGCAATGCCGCTCGGCAATGTCAACTCGTCTCGAGCTGGAAAAGGGTAGCAGTAGTCGGCTCCAACGTTTCCAACTTTCGTTCAATCCTCATGAATTCTGAATCGCTTTCGAGTGTTAAAAGTTACTTTCGATTTATTGAAATAGTACATAAAGATACCTACTGGGATAATTGAAGCGAAACTAGGAGAGGCGAGCTTATAACAAGCTTAATTCACGTGTACACCCGCGAATGTGCCTTGTCTCGCGCGAAAGGGGTAAGACACGTCTGTGTGTGCACGTACGTAAGGGCATACACGTATGCACGTCTTGGCGTGCACACTGTGCGCACGACACGCAAAGCAGTTTGCGCAGCAGCGAGCACATTTATACTAATAAAACTGACTTGACTTAGAAAACACTCCAACTCGTTACAGGCCTCATATCATACGTACATATACGGTAATTTAACAAGTTGGCGCGAGGTTTTAGTTGTGTCAGGTGTGTGTGTGTGTACATGTGTGTGCGTGTGAGTTTAGTCTCAATGGGCACCTGATCAGTGTGCCACTCAATCTCTCCCTCTGACTCGTACACTCGTGCACGCTTTAATAATGCTAGCACTAATGCATATATATGGTCGATTCTCCATCAAAATTGTTGTCGGTTGACGGGATAATCGTGCAATTTGATATGTCAAATATCATCGATCATTTTTTTCTTTAATTTTTGGGAAAATCTTTTCCAATCTTTGAAAATTATTCTTTTGCATCTGGGCAAGCATGGATTGCGTACAAGTGGAAAAAAGTTGAGCTCGCAAATCTACCGTACGGATAAAGATTTCACGGTCTTGCCAAATCTTAAGGGAAAACAGAGCAGATCAAGAGTCTCGGTGTGACAGGGATGCGTGGGAGAAAACTTGGGGTCTTTACTCGCACGTCGGGGTGCCGCATTAGGGCTTTCGGGGCAATGCTACATCCATTGTACCAGAAGCTAGTATAGGAAAGTCAGCTGATTAGGCCAATGTGTGTCACTGGCACTGTATGACTAACACCCTGTGTAAAAAATCGGATGAAGAGATCATATTTTGAGCCCTGAAAACAACGATTGAAATATTTTCTATAAATATTTGATATTCGATCTATAAAAACAAATAGCAAAAGTTATTTTAATTAAATTCAATATACAATTTATCGAAAAATATTACTATGAAAAAATTGTAAAAATATAGTAGTTAGCTGCAGCCATCGGAGAAGACTCGAAAATACCTGAGATACTAATTTATTATTCTGTTTAGACCGTAAACGACATTTCCGAGCTGACGGATGTTTGTACAACACGGCGTCCAACGGAAAGATAATGACAATGAAACAATTTAATCAAAACGTACGAGTCCCCGGGACTAGTGTAGCGAAACGGTATCTCTATACGTTATAGTCGCGTAATATTCGAGTGCGTACGCAAACAATGTGCAGTTGCGCCATCGTAACAATTCGCGGCATATAGTTGCTCCAATAGTGAGCATATAACATGTTACAAATAGATGAATGCCTTTCGGTATTATGAGAGCCCCTTCCCCAAAAGCGGGTAGATCAATTGGCGGAGAGCACAGAGAGCCAATAGCCTAAGCGCGTCTACTACACGAACAACATAATACCGAGAGAGTGGTATCGTTCACCGAATAAGTGTATCAAAGGCCGTGGCCACGCTTCTCTCTGCTAGTGTGTGTGTGTGTGTGTGAGTGTATACACGCGTGTGTGCGAGAGTGTTTGTGCAAAAAGCGCGCTCGAGGGCCAGCTGCTGCTGCTGCTACTGCTGCTACGCGCGCATTTATTCATATAAACATGTACGCACGCATGACACACACGCATGCATAATACGAAGGTATAGCGATTGTCTCGCGTTGCGTTGTGTGTGCCTAATGTGCCCACCGTGTAGACACTTGGTGATACTTTCTTTATTACAATTATGATTATTCCCAGCGTGTTATCATTCTTTTTTTACGTGGTACAGTATTTGAGCGCAGGAAATTGAGCACGCATAAACAGGCGTGCATTGCAGTTACTTGAATGTAATGTCATTTTTGTGCTTTGGGCATCTGAAAAGACGCTGCACGAATCTGTCTAACTCCATAAATACAGACAGTGAGCTAAACTAAAGCTTGGCAATTTTCAAATTTTCATTCTAATAATTCTTGGTTTGATTTATATAATGCAGGAAATTGGCAGAATTTTCTAAAAATTAAACTTTTTAACAAATAATCGATTCTTTTTATTGGAAGCATCCATTACATATTCGATCGAACACGGTATTTCATTTTGCAATTCAAAGTTTGCTCCTAGATGGCGTATTTCAAACCACAAGTGGTACATTTTCAAAAACTATTAAAGTAAAAAATGTTCTACTGTATTAGATTTATTATAGCAATGTATATACTATGCTTCTTCGTATTAAAAACATAGCGTAACGTAAGTATAGAATCAAGTCCGATGCAGAACAGCATGCTAAAAAAGTTTACTATAGCTTATAATGTAATCCCTGAAAATGTTTAATTGGTTATTCTTGTCTAAAGGGCACAAGAGATTAAGGCATAGTTTCAAACAAAGTTGCAGTTTGCTTAAAATAATACCCAATAAAAATTTCAGAACACAGATTTTCTGTAAAATTTTCTGATTATTAATCACTCGGAAAAAATGTCCTGTTCATTTTCTATCTATTATTTGAGTCTTCGGGTCTGCGAACAATAAATTCAACTTCGTGTTCTCAAAATCGATGCAAAGGTTCCACACTATCTTTGTATAAAATGAATGAAGTGGTTTTCTAATACTTTTCTCAATTTCTTTGACCATAGCAAACCACATCAAAATAACTGCGTTGATTACAATACTCTAATATAACTTTGAAAACTGAAGCTTTTGCCATCAATAAATAAATCCGTGATTTGTAAGTATTTGAACTTGATGATAAAACTATATAAACAACAAGACAGCGCTTTGAAATTGAAATTTTGAATTAAAAAAAAACTATAAACTTTAAACAAAAAAAAGAAAAAATTTAGATTTTTTACCGATTTGTAGTAAAAAAAAGAGAGACAATGTATATTTTTTAACTGGTCAATGGATAAAGAGCACATGCGAGAATGTATTTCGAACCGTACAAAAATTAACTAGTTCACTGTTTCGATTTTTTCCTCAACTTTCGAATGTTATGATTAGTTTTTATCAAAGTAAACTTTCTTTCGATAGAAAATCAATAAATAAGCTGAAAAGGCAACTTTCTGTGTCGAGAAAGAAAAATTTTCCACGCCTGTCTAATTTTTAATCCATCTTAGTGGTATGTGTAGTTTTTTTATTATTCACAATTTTTTAGTATCTTAGTTTGTTTTTAATGCATTGTAAAGTTGCACATTGTGTGCTTACAAAGCATTCTTTTTCCTTTATGCAGGATTGCTTATAATAAGTCACGTCTCACAATTTCATGATTATACATTATCTCAACAGAATAATAAATGATACATTATTAAAACAAAAACTATTCCAATGTTGTAGAGTAATAAAACTCAATTCTTTTGTTGCGACAAATGTTGGCATCGCGACTCAACGAAGTGAATAGCAATGCATCTCTGATTCAAGCATATAGTTTTTTATTTGTAAATTCAGTATTAATAAACAAAAGTAAATAGAATAAAAATAGAATCCAATAAGTAAGGTGTTCGATGAGAAGGAAACAGTTCGGATTTGCAGTACAACCGATGCGGTCAGTCGCGCTTCGAATCACAGTACAAGCAGCCATTACTGCGATGGACGTACACAGTGTGTGTGTTGTATACTCGCAACTTATGATTTACATGAAAGCTTTTCAAAGTATATACGCGAAGAGTGAATGCGCATACGAATCGAGTGGAATTTCACATCGCGCAATGCGTGGTTGAATATTGATTCGAAGAGACACATACTACACTCTCGTTCGATGTACAATTGTCGAGCTCGGCGATTCGGATATTTCTGAGAACTGTTGGCATACGATATGCCAAAAAAAAAAAAAAAAACAAAAACAGTTTTGGAATGCTTCGGCCTTTTATCGTGTGTATTATTTAATGATTTGCCAATTGTAAATTGGAATCGAGTTAACAGTCGTGTGACCGCGAAAACATCTCATTCCGAATCACAGTTGTAAATTTGGCCGCGAGCCACGTCTGCTATACCAGACGATAATTCGCACTTGCTGCCCCTGCCCCGGTCGCTCGGCAAGTGCAAAATGGCCACGGCGCACGAAACGTCAAAATTGAAAGTATCCCCGATTCTGCTCCAAACTACATTGGCAAAATACATCCAAAATATAATGGCATTTACAACCGCGCACGAAACACCGATATTAGCAACGTCACCAAAAAACACCAGCTCTTCATTATCTTATTGCGAGCTTTTTTTTTCTTCATTATTACTCGCGCATATACGAGTGCGATCAATACAAATAAGTAAGGTATGAATTCATAGGCTCCTCTCCTCGACTACCGGTAATTATCGCCTGGCGCGGAAACACGACCCCTGATATCACTCCCACTCCAGGCACACACGAGCTCTACTACTATATAACCCCTTCTTGATCTATGCCTCGCATGCATGCTGTTCTTGCAGTATAACGTACTTATACGTAGGCGGCGGCGGCGGCGGCGTTGCATGTATGCAACCCTTATTAAGAAAAGTAGCATTATTGGGTGGCGCGAATAGGTGGTAGAACACGGCGCACTGGTGGAAATAAGTGGAGAGATTCTCGCGCCCGAAGTCGAAGATTTTAAATCCGCTTTATTCGACTACGCTAGATGTGATAATTTTTGAGCTTTTATTATTTTGCAGTGAGAATGAGCCGAAAAACTTGGATTATCATTGGACTGCATGGTGAGCTGTCATTCCATTGCTATTGTAACGATTAGAAAGATTTTACACTTTTTTTAGTTTGACTTTTGCAGATTGAATTACAACTTTCTGAGTGTGAATCTGCCTTGAGCATTTTTTGATTAATATAAAGGTAATATACTATGACAAATTCACTGGACAATTCGTTAGACGTGACGCGAAAATTTATCAAAACCATTGAAATAATATTTTCTTCTCCAAGAAGTTCTAAGAAATCGGAGGAATCGTATTTTCATACGGTATTCCGTACAGTTATTGGCGTTCGTCAGCCTGCAGTTCTTTAAAAAAGTAAAAACGCATGGACGATCGGATCGAGAGAGAGAGAGAGAAGAGAACACGGATCGAGTGCCCTGCTTGGCCTGCGGAATTTCCCTTCAAGGTCTCTCGGAAGCAGCGACGCAGCGTCTGCAGTATATGCGCGCGCCACGAGCCGACGGTAAGCTGCTCTGCCCTCGCTTGTACGTAGTCGGTAAACGGCAGAGTTTCGTGTTTCGTTATTATTCTGCACAAAGACTGAAAAATCGTATCTCGAGCTGCGGCGAGAATGCGAAGCAACATTTTTACCGACTTTGTTCACTGGTTTTTGCAGATGTCAAAATGACAGGAGTAATTTTGAAGACAACATACCTATTGATAACCTCGAATTATTCTACTTATGTCTATACTGAGCTTCTTTCTCTTAAATATCGATAAGATTTTCAACCCTTATTAATCTCTAACGCAACTAAGCATTCAGCAAGATTATTTCTTTTCAAAAAACGCCACAACCACCAAACGACAAAATTGAATTCACAAAGCTCAAATTGAAAAAGTGGAAAAGCACTACTGCTACTTTTGGCTCCTATACTCCTACGCACAACGTATTATTATATATAGTCGACGTCACTGCCGTCGGTGACTGCGATTTTCGTGTAAAAGGAGCCGAAATCCCCTTTTGCTTAATACTACCATAGCACTACTGCTGAGCAGAGAGAGAGAGAGAGAGAGAGAGCCGTGCGAGCTGCAAGCGACGCGTCGACGCGCGTTTGTGTGTGATTATATATAGATACCATTTCATTTCTACTGGGGGTGAATCGTACTCTGGCTGGTGCTATACAGCCGGGCGCACAGGGGCTAAACGTTCAAATAGAGAGAAACGCGCGCGATTCCATTCAGAGAAACGCTCGTGAAAGGGACACCTGTTGTACCGAAAGCCGTCGTCGTCGTTTCTCTCACTCTTGCTTATATTCGCTCAACTCGTGCGAAGAGAGCATTTACATTTATACGTATTACAACCGCACCATACACGCGTGTCCGTATATAGAGAAGGCGGAAGCTTTTCTACGATTGCAGAAACACGTGCTTTACCACTGCCGTATCCGACGTTGTATCCCCGCAATGAAATCGAACGATCGATTCGGCGAAAAAATCGAACGATCGATCGCGCCGTTGAAGCGCAAAATAGATTTGTTATACGAGATCGACTGCAAATTGGATTTGCTTTTTTTTCTCGCGAGATATCGCGGCGGCGGCGGCAGCAGCACGCGACGAGCACACGATCATCGTAGCAGTAGCAGCAACAGCAGCAGAGTCAAGATGCTTCTCTGACGCTCGGTTAAATGCGCGTGTCAAACGTCAGCGGACGCGAACGAGCAGCGCAGCGCAAAAAATTTGTGTCCACATGTAGATGTAGGAGAGAGAGAGAGAGAGAGAGAGAGAGAGAGAGAGAGAATGTGCCGCGCACCGCAGTGATTGAAAAAAGTATTAGCATTTAACGCGCAGCAGCAGCACAAGGGAAAGATATGTGCGAGTGAGTAAGCATAGCGATGCAAGCAGAGAGGATGCGTATACAGAAGACGAAATGCTGCCCAGGGCGACACGTTGCGTTATTAATGTATGCGCGAAATGCTCGCGAGAGAGAGAGAGAGACTTCTGGACTTTGCTTCCGTTTACTCGTGTGTGTGTATGTGTGTGCATTATAAACGCTGTGCTATGCGTATAGCTCGAATATATGAGCAATATACTTAAACATAGAGTCGTCAAATGCACCGTTCGCAGTGACGTATATGCAATTTCCATCCGCGCCGATTAGCATATAAGTTCTTTCCTTCTTGGCTAGTATGTGGCATATACAATCGATACACATCTTTCCCACGCACCCGTGTAGCTCTTATTTGAACTTTTTTGACGAGTCGTTGTTACACAGGTTTTTCCGCGAACGAGATCGTTTTTCTGGCTGCTTTTCTTCTCGCTCGTCGCTGAAAACGCGGCGGTGACAGCGCGCGACAACGATTATATATTTCGGAGGAATAAAAGTCAGACTCTCGCGATTATTAACACACCCACCCCATAGTCGCGGCCGACCGTTCGAAAACAATGAAACGTGTCAATGAAAGTCGAGAAATTGTATCTCGATTTTTAGCCAGCGATAATCGAGCGAACGAGCGCGTCGATATCGTGTACGACTTGTGTAAGCCCTGTCTGTTGTATAAAACTACTACTTGCTGATTTCTGGGCGAGATGTAATTGCAATCGTGCGGATCGATCATAATAGAATCGTGAGTTTGTTCAAAGGACTTTTTGTTGTTGTTGTTGTTGTCGAAGGAACGCTATCAATTTTTATATACCGATGTCGGTGCTGGTTGGCTCGCAAAAAGAGCTCTGCCTCTATTCAATGGATGGAGAAAGAGAAAACGACGGTGAAATTCGCTCGCCCGCGCGATCGATCTGGGTTATCGTGTATTTTTTTTTTTGTTCTAACGCTTTACTAAACATTCATCAGATACGAATGATTGTTTCTCATTATGCACTGCCAACTGCCCTGGTACACGCCCGTGTAGTAGTATGCAGAGAAGTTTTCTCTCGCGCGACCGATCGCGGGATCGGCAGTCCGCCCGTCCGTCCGTCCTTCAACATTAGATCCTTACCTGGCGGTCGTGCAATCCCTGTAGAGCACGTCGAAGTCCTTGCAGCTGAGTAGCTTGCATCTGTTGACGCCCGGCTGTATGGCACCGAGGCCGCGCAAGATGCGCACCTGCTCGACGTTGCAGACGAGCGGCACGATGTCGAGCCTCTTAAGCTTGGTGTAGACCGTGTGCAGGCCGCCCACGAGGTGCTTGAGAAACAGCTCGAACGCCTGGGGCAGGCAGAGCATCGTGTCGCCCGCGATGATGAAGGCCGCCACCTTCTGGCCACGATAGTCCACGAGCTTGCACTCGTTGGCCGTGGGATCGGACGTGCTGATGGGCGGCGGACTGCTGTAGTTGCGCGGCGGCATCACGGCGTGGTGAGCGGCCATGAGCTCGAGCGGCGAGCCGTGATGGGCGCCGAGCATGCCGCCGAGCTGGCCGAGGAGGCCGAGACCCGGTGGTGGCAGGCCCGGCATCCTCGGTACCATGCCGGTGGGCGCCGCGGCGGAGCCCGAGAGTGGCGGCGGCGACAGCGGCAGACCCTGGGGCGGCGAGCCCCGCGTCGGTGACCCCGGCGTCGGTCTGCTCGGCGGCAGCTGGTCCCGCGGATGGGGCTGCTGGTGCGCCATGCTCGGCTGCATCATCTGATCGCGCTGAGACTGCTGATGCTGCGATTGATGCTGCTGTTGCTGTTGCTGCCCTTGAGAGCCAGGACTGCTCGGGTGCTTGGGACTGGTCGCGCAGACGGGACTGGCTCGGCTGCTGTGGTCCGACGAGCTGTCGTGCATTCTGTCGCCGTGATCCATGATCGCTGCCGCTAGGTTGGCGTTGGCGGCCTCCGACAGGCTCGCGACAGCCGGATTATTGTAGTGATGATCGGCTACGGGGCTGCCCCAAAGCTGTCGCTCGGAATGCTGGGCCCTGAACCACGGGTAGATCTTCGCTAGAGGATGAATCTTGCGGCGGGCTTTAATCGCGGCGCTCGTGGGCCCGCGATCTATCTAACAAACGCGTGTTGGCGACGACACTTTTTTATATATATAATAATAATTCACACCTGAACTGATAATTCACCAATCTTTCACTTCTCCTGGTATCACTGTTTTTTTTTTTTTATTTAATGTACGAATTCTAGAAGAGTTCATGCACACAAAACTGCACCAGTTTCAACGAAACGGCATTTTATTTTACGCGTTTACACGATTCGCCATTCGTCTTGCGTTACGAAAACATATGTAATGCAACCTCGGCTCGAGACGAAACGTCACAATCGCACTGTCGAACTATCGAACTCGTCGAACAAAATAAGCACTGATGCAATAATATTCGCTACTAAGCTACCAGAAGGTTAAGTCTAAGTCATCGTCTGCGTAGCCATTCAACTCGATCGATGATTCACAATTTGTTAACAATTCCTTCAACACTATTTTCGATTAACACTCGCGAAACTGAACTGAAATATTAGCAATCTGTCCCATCGCCTCGACGATGCACTTGCATTGCACTACGGGAGAGTTCGTGTGTATAAAAACTGCAGTCGACAGCGCAGCAACAAGAGAGAGAAAGAGAGAAAGAGAAACGCACTCGCTCGCACGATGAGAGCATTTACTATGCTGCTGCATGCAAGGCAACTGGCGCACTCGCTCTGGTATAAACACACGAGCAGGCAAAGGCAGTCGGAGCAGCTCCCCCTGACAGCCCTTTAGGTGTTGCCGCTGTTGCCACTGCCACCGCTGCTGCTGCTGCTGCTGCAGAATTACAGAAACAGAAGGTGGGAACAGACGGCAAAAATATATACCCGCGCGCGCGAAAGAGCCCGAGAAGGCAGCACGAGCTATACGAGAGAGCGAGCGAGCTGCTGCGGGAGTGCGATACTGTAGTGCCTAAGCTGCTCCGCTGTAGCTCTGCGCTGGTTCTGCGCGTGGAGAATGACAATACACACAAGTCTGTACAGTCGGCAGTGAGAGAGAGAGAGAGAGAATCGCAGCAAGCTGTGTGCGTGCGCGTATTTCCCTCTACTGCGCTACCCAGACACAAATGTAATAAATAAAAACATCGAGAGCCGGCCTCTCTCTCTCTTCTGCTGCTGCCTTGGCGTCGCTCGCACTGGCTGCTCGCTGCGATTCGCGTTGAATTCGCGCAGCGGCAGCGGCCGACGACGACGACGGGAGCGCCATCTAGGTGGTCGACACGCCGAAGCTCCCCCTCCCGACGGCGGCCTGGCTCGGCCTGGCGGAGAGAGAGGGGGTAATCGGTAGGTTGTGGCCCCCGGGTGGGCGCCCATTGGTGGGGTCGAGCTCGACTCGGCCGTGCTCGTTGGTCGCGCACCACACCCAGATCACGGCCTCGCCGAACGAGCTCTGCCTATAGCCGAGCGAGGCCGTCGAGCCGCCGTCGTCTGCTTCTGCTGCTGCTGCAGTAGAAGTGGTGGTGGTGGCGGTGGTGGGGAGGGGGGGAGATCGTCGTCCGGAGAGCTAGCTGCGGCTACCTATCTACCTCCACTCTTCTACCGCTGCCGCTCTCTGCTGCTGCTTGCCGATGTCGGCGGCGCAGCACAGTGCAGGCGTCTAAGAGGGCATTTCTCCTTGCGTGGCTAGCAGCGGTAGTGTACCCCGCGAGAAGGAGGAGGTTTATAAGCGAGAGAGAGAGAGAGAGAGAATGCGTCGGTATTTCCATGTGACTCAGATCTTCGTATTATCGCAGTTCCAACCCTCGAGTCGTTCTCTCTTTCTATCTCTCTCACTCTCGGTGCGAGCATTTGGTATTATGCATACTGCTCTCGCAGAGGCTATATATGCAGTCAGTTATACTGTTGATACTTACCGCGCACGGGGTCTTGTTTGATGGTTTTCGAGCTGCATTTTAATAATTTTTTTTGAGCACATAGTAAAATGAATTTATCTATGAATTATATACATTATAAATGGTTATTTGAAGAACATTCAGTTAAATTTTCAGCTGAAAATAGTGAAAAATAAGCTAACTACAGCAAATTTTCTTGCAAAACTGAAAAAAAAAGATCGATTGCGGTGGAAACTGTAACTGAAAATCTACTCGACCGATTCTTTCCAAATTTTTCTCACTATTTATCTACATAAATTATAAGGTAATGACGTCGAGATATTTCGTTTAAAATGATTTTTGAGTTTTTGGCATCATTTTGAAGTGAAAAAGATGACTTTTTTGACAAAATGAAGGCAAAAATTCATTGTACTTGTTCGTAAAAAACATCTAAAAATGCAAAAAGTTAAAATATCTCGACATCATTACCTCATATATCATCTATTTGAATAGTGTATAAAATATGAATTTGATCGGTCGAGTAGATTTTGAGTGATGGTGTCCACAAGATTTTTTTTTACGTTGCATGTGAAAATTTGCTGTAGCCAGCTTATTTTTCAGTATTTCGGGCTGAAAATTTAACTTAATATTCTTCAAATAACTACTAATTGTGTATATGATTTATAGATCAATTCGATTTACTATATGTTCAAAAAAAAAAGTTTTTTTTGAAATTTAGTCAAGACCCCCCCCCCCCCCCCNCCCCCCCCCCCCCCCCTCCCTTTAGCGGTTTTATTTTCTGAAGTTTAGATTTTGAGACAAATCTTTTCGATCATCTAATCGTATATATAAATGAAAAAAGTCTCTTAAATTGTTGAAAACAAATCTTTCAATATTCTGTTAGCTATTTGAAAATTATGTGAATCAGATTTTTAGAATTTTAGCAATTTCATTATAGAGTCACTCAACCAGTGGTTGAAAGGTTTTGAAAAATTCTGCTGTCAAGCAGCTCGGATGCATGTTTTTAGTCAATTTTAGGTAATCGAACCAATAGTTTGTCAAAGTTCATACCTTCATTTACCTATTAGAATTTTCACAGAATTTTCAATTGAGTTTTTCATTTATAAAAGTTTATGAAAATGAAAAAAAACGTGCTTTACCAGTGAATGAAAGTAAATGAATGTACAAATATAAGCATACGTTGATTTGATAAACAATATAGAGTGTTATATATCACCTTTTTTTATTGAATAAGAAACTATAACATAAATTTATCGTCCAAACCAACCTCTTTATTGACATATTGCTATGATTGAAATAAGGGCATCTGTGTTAAATAACATAATTAAAGTATTTCAAGGTCATGTTGCGATATTTCATGTTGGGTGTGTGTTGTCACGCGTTGGTGTTTTTTCAGGGATCTTTTTTAAAAATCTGTTTCATTTGTGTAGAGAAGAACCATTTTATAAACACCTTAAGACCTCATAGATGAAGATTGGTTCAAAACTCCAATCAAAATATGGTTATTTATGTACTTTCATTTACACATATACACCAGTAAATGAAAGTTGAAGAAGAGTGAAATTTTCTAATTAAAACTTAATTTTTCACTGGAAATGCAATTGTTCAACATGTAAATGACAGTTTTAAAGGTAACTAGTCCAGCATAAAAGGTTTTCAGCTGCTCATTCTTTTACAGTGGATCTTCCAAATTTTAACCATCTTGAGCGATTATGTACAAAATGACCGTATCTTACGGCTCAGCGAACGATGCGTTCGTAAATTAATTCATATCGTTAAACTATATTGATTTTGGACCTGATAACCATTCGAACAGTTAGCAATAATACCTAAGAATAGCATAAAAATTCGTCGTTCATAAATAATGTCGTTATCAATTAATAATTTTTATTTAAAAAAGTGCCTTCATTCACTGGTATGCTTTCAATCACTGGGTAGGTGACTCTAAAAGTACTATAAGGTAAGGTGATAGTTGGAAATTAGAATCGGATGAAATTTTTCTTTCGAGCATTGGAATGTCATTGTATACCACAGAGTAAAGGAAAATAATGCTCAGGCTCCACGTTACATAACGGGAACCAACGACAAAATGACTGAATTGTCTTATTTACTGAAATATTGACATTATGAATCATATCAATCAAATAAAACACATACATGCTACTATTGTTGAAATTATCTAACGGAGCATAATTTATAATTATTAAAAAACGTAATTCTGAACTCATGCCAAAACAAGTTTTAAAATGAATAAAATGACGAAAAACCATTTCTGACATCTTTCAAGCGGGACAAAGGTGCCCTTACAGATGACATGACATTGAATGATCCATGCACAGTGTCATTTAAACATTGTTACGAGTTTCTCTCGCGATAACTTTAATTTTTTTGCAATATTTTTAGAATCACTGAAACCGAATTTTGAGCTCACAAGGCTGAATTTGTAGCTACTTTTTACATGCAATCAAAGTTGCAAAATTGCGTTATTTCGCTATTTAGATAAAAAATATTTAATATTTAAAAATAACTAATAAACTTTAGGAAAAAATAACCACAGGTAAAAATATCTTGAAATTGCTCTACAAATCTATAGAAACTTTTAATGCACGTATAGAATTCACAAATAATCAACATAATTTTGCAAAATTATATTCATTAAAAATTTTTTAAATTACTCGAAACGTTTTGAAAAAATTCTTCAACTTGTGTTACACATTTCAGGAATAAAGATTTTTCTGAAAATCAGTTGGATATAGTTCATGGAATTTACAAGGTATCTCAGTGAATAAGATATAACAGAAATTTTGATCGCGGCCTCCCGGTCTATAATAATATTGAATAGGTAAAAAATTAATAATTTAAAAATACTGTATCGATTAAAAATCTTAGTATTGAAATTGAATTTTTCTAGTTTTTCAAATTATTTAAAAATTACCCCTAAAAATTCTGAGGAAATTTGGGTGTATTTATTGACTTATTCTATGATATTATTATCTAGATGATATTATTCTTCAGCATAAATACATATTTTTTAGATTTCATAAATTTTTTTCAGTAACTAATGAGAAAATGCAATGTTGTGGATGAAAAATAATTTTTACATTATTCTCTATTTACTCAATTATTTACAAATTTTACAAATATTTTTAAATGTATTTAAAACTAGTATTTTACAATATTGTTGATAAAACTAACGTAAAATTAAAATATAAACTATTTAAACGCAAAAAATTAAATGATGTCAATGTCATTATTCAATTTATTCATTTTAATAATATGAAAAATATGCACCACCAATAATGCACCATCAGACACCGAAAATGGCAATCACTATCACGAGCTTTTGCCAACAGCAGTCAAGCAAATATGCCACAAATCTTCGTTCATAAGGTTGTCGATGATCATGTCACAGCACTCGAGTGGCAGTCGGTGGTGTATCAGCTCCCAGCAAGGATATACCGCCCATCGCCGGAAAAATCTTCTCAACAGTTTCTCGCACAGATGCATAGCACATACATACCCACTTGGAAGCTCGCGAAATTTTTCCGAGCGCTCAAAGTTGCAGTAGTCCGTGTACGTGATTTGTCTGGCCGCCTCCTCCGGCCGTAGTTGAATCAAGTCGTAGAGCGAAATACCCGGTTTTATCGTCATCCATTTCGATTTGCTCGCGAACCTCTCGTTGTCGTACCAACGTTCGTCGAGACTGTTCGGCTTTTCGAACAATCTGTGTTTGGAGAAAAGTTTCATGATCGTCAAGGCTTCGCTTTGATCCAATTCGTATCCTTTTTTCTCGAGACGCTCGACGACGGCCATGGCACCAGACGCTACTCTCAATTCAATATTATAAGCTGATCGAAATCTCTCGTCGAAGTGACTCTCGGAGGGAAAAATGAAGCTCGACAGAGCGCCACGATCCAGGAGTAAATCGACCACATCGGGCAAGAGATTTTTCACAGCCAACTGCAGCGGTGTCCTACCTAAATTGTCCTTCGCGTGGATCTGAACCAGCTGATGATTGTAGTCGTTTATCTCGAAAAAAGACTTTACGAATTCGCGATCAAATTTTGGGTCGCATATCAAGTGAAGGGGTGTCAATCCCTTGTCGTTGGCCAAATTCGAATTGGCACCTCTTTTCAGCAGCAACTGTACCAGCCCCCTGAGGTTCCTGCTCAGAGCCAAGTGTAACGGTGTATTACCCCCTTTGTCTTGGACGTCGATCAGCACCGTCCGCCCGAGGTCGTCGTTGGTCTTCAAAAATTCCCTCGCCAATCCGTTATCGTATGCTTTATCGCAAATTACGTGCAGAGCAGTCTTACCCATCGCGTTGACCGAATTCGCATCGACACCGCTTCTCAGCAGGAAGTTGGTCATCATTAAATTGCCCGAGTGCACAGCCATGTGCAGCGGTGTCAAGTCGTACTTGTCCCGGGCGTCGATCCGCACAGGTCGGTGGTTTTCGCGGCTGCACTCGAACAACGTCTTCACCAAGTGTCCATCGAACATCGGCTGCGAGCTCATGGTGTGCAAAAGCGTGAACCCCTGCGAGTCCGCTAGATTCGGATTCGCGCCGTGCGTCAGCAGCAATCGAACCACCTTCGTGTTTTTTTTCATCGCGGCTAAGTGCAACGGCGTGTTACCGAACTTGTCTTGAACATCGACTTGCACCGGCTTGCATACCGAGTGACCGAGATCGAGTAACATCTTCGCGAAGTTATAATTGTCGCGCTCGGCCCTGCAGACAATGTGCAAAGAAGTCAATCCTTTGGCATTGGTCAGATTCGGGTCGGCGCCGTTCTTAATCAGCATCTCGGCCACTCCTTCTTTTTGATGGCTCACGGCCAAGTGCAGCGGCGTATCACCTGTATCCGTCACGATGCAATTGATATTATACCCGAGCTTGAGAAATGTCTCGATTACATCGTAACATCCCGACATGCAAGCCGCGTGAAGGTGAGTTAGGCCGGACTCGTCGGCGTAATTCACATCGAATCTATCATAAATCTTAAAAAGTTTAGAGACGATGGCGTTGCATTCGAGCCGATTGCAGTAGGCCCTGTGTTCGCGTCTAGCCGCGCGATGCACCGGTGTATTACGACGTGACGATGACTTGCCTTCTTTTCCAACGTGGAGTTTGTCTTTGTAGCCGGTGTTGATCACGAAGTCGACAAATCGCTCACCTCGATAAGAATTCCGATCTCCGCACTCGTAACTCGCAGAATCCCAGAGAAGACGCTCGATTTGTTCCTCTTGGAAAATTTCTCGAAGATCGGGAAATTGACCCGGCCAATAGTTGATCAAGGGGTAAAGTTTTTCGAGAAGATGATATCGCTCTCTTTCGATTTCCCAATTGATCTGCTCTGGTAAACTCTTTAATTTTTCTAATTCTAGGCGTTTGCCAAAATAACCCATGACACGAGAATCGTATTGGCCTCCACCTCCGCATACACCATTAAAACTTTCATAGGATATGTCCTTGTTTAATGACATGTCTATCGTTCTTTGCACTCAAACAAAACACGCACAATTGCATATAATTTAAATTATTATTTTTTTATTTCACTCGCTGCGATCGATGCGATCTTACTCTGTTCACACTTTGACGTTTTAACGCGTACTGACACTGCGTGCACGATTTACGAAATATATATGAATACGACGCATAGATAAACAGATATATATAGATTTTGATAGATACGTATGAATATATGATCCGTATTGAGTGTGAACAGATTGCGCAAAGCTGTGAGAAATGCAAGAAGCGCGAGCTTAAAGTATATGTGTGTCGTTCAACTGCCAGCGACCTACATAGGGAGTTGTGCACAGCGCGAGGGAAACAGAGATACATAACGTAATACATGCGCCTATCGCTGATAAACGGAGAGATACGAGTTGCAGCAACAGCTGCTATCACTCAACTGGGTATGGGGCCCGTGCTCTAAAAATAGAGAACCCCAAGTACTCGTGAAATTCGGTCTTGTAAAAGCACAACTTTAAATTTCCATTATGAAAGAGTTGATTACAATTTTAAAATTTTTTTTAATACAATATTAGAGCAACAATGAAAATTTCACTCGTGGAGGTCGTAGCGAAAACGTTAATCATTCACGATCGCGTAGTTCAGTGTAAACTTACACGAGATTGCATCGGGAAGTGATGAAACCAGGTTTGATGTGTGTTTGTAAGTACGTGAAATTTAAATTTTCAATTATTTTTACATTTAACCACAGTGTCTAGGTGAAAATCTAGGGTAAAAACGTTTTCGCTTATCTCGCAAATGTATCTCGCAGATACGGAAAAATAAGTTGCATTAATCGATTCCTCGTAAAATTTTACTTTAAAAATGCACGTTAAATTTTTCAAGTGTCAGTGCAAAATTGTTCACGATATCAATAAAACAGTTTATGCAGCAGTGGACGGTATAGTGGGGATCGAAGACGACGTAGATGGATAAGCTAGCGCATTGGCTCGCCAAAGCGGCTGACTCGCCGATCTTGCATTAGAGAAAATATATTTTTACAATAAACATTAAAATTTGCATAACGAATATTAATTTCGCGTTCATTAATCCATCCTCCTTTGCAACAAAGGGAAAAAGATCAGAGTGCATTAACGTATTCAATGTTTTTCACGTTTATCGAGAATCGAACCTACCATATCAACCGTGCAAAAATCAGTCTGTCTACACTGATCTCCCACTCTGCTATCTGCGCAACTTGGACGCTTCAACGCAGTTCATATACAGAACAGCTGTAATCTTAACATTAGATTTTCGAAAACAGAAATTAGAAGCCTACAAATTGGCATTTGCAGAATATCTGAATTGTATATTCGACTGACCGATTCGATTATTATTTAAATTATTTCTTTTAATTTTTTTGACATGGACGTCCCTTGTTAGTTTCGTTCAGTTTATTTATCAGAATATGACCTTAATATTCAAGCTGTTTTTTTCGAATTATAAACGTTTCACAATATTATTTGCTTTAATTGGAACTCGAATTTTATTTGCTCCGTAGCAGTCAACACAAGACTTCACGTCAAAATAAGTCAGTTCTTTCGAAAAAATTGAGTTCAGCGTTTGCTATTATCCAGAATAATTTTTTAACAGAAATCTGTCTTGCCAATGTCCAAATTCATCATGACTGGCTCATTTATTCCATCAATTGCAAAAAATGGTAAAATTAATCACTTATATTAATTTTAAATTTTATGAAAATTATAACAATTGTAATGTCTTTAAACTGACAGAAGTTATTTAAGCACTTGAGAATATGATGAAATTATTATATCAACATATCTGTCACATGATAAAATTACTCTGAAATATATTTTTTACTCAAAAGTAAAAAGTATTGAATATTTACTAATAATGGGTATGAAGACGTAATGAATTGTTAGATTATTCATGAATTGATGATTAATTATGATTAAAAATGTTTTGTTTTATCATTTACAATATTTTTGGGTAAATAGCTTAAGTATTCATCAAGTCTTCTGAAAATTTGTTTCTTAAATGATAAAAGCAAGAAACATATGGGCATTATGCTTTTGTATTACCACTTGTTGAATTAAAAACTTATATTAAGCTGTAAACAAATTTTTTTAATAAAAATTATAATTATCTTACAATTCATTTTAACAGTTTTTTTTAATTCATTCATAATCTACTAAGCTATCATTGCTTATAATATTATCCATTGTGAAACTCTCAAAAAGATTTTAGTTTTCTAAGGAAAGTTTAGGCTTTGGCGCATAACTAGAGTATTAATAAAATTGGCCTATTTAAAATAATATTTATGAGTTTAAAAACAATTTTATAAGTGAATATCATTTATTATCATTGAATAAAATCATAAAAGTTTGCACCTAACCTTTTCATCTTGAAAATGATAATATGGTATATGTCTTATCTTTTATGGCAATGGAATCTAACTCTCATAAATAAAATATTATTATTTATACATTTCATGATCAAAGTATCTTTATTTTGCATTAAGTTGATAGACGATAGAAGCTTTTTAATTGATTTTTGATGTTACATTAAAATTACTCACATTATCTTCAATTGTATAAATTTACTTAAAACTATGAGAAATCAATTTTCATTTTCAAATTTTTGTAACGAGTTGAATCAACCACAAACAATCAAATTATAAACTTCATGATTAATCTTTAATTCAAAAGAAAACTTCCAAATTAACCATTGAATATCAAAACAATAATTTGATAAAATTGTAGAGGATTAGGTTTTAAAGTGTTTGAAATAGGTTTGATATAATTGGTTTGAAAATTTTACTCAAACTTACATCTACATTAACTAAAGTGGATTAATTTTCTTGAAGACAAAATATTAAAGTATTTGCAGTTTGTATTTAACTTTATTAAATGATATATAAATCATGTTTAATTTTTTTTCTTAAAGGAACTTCAATTAAAACAATCACACTCTATTCTTAAGTACGCAATTGTTGATAATAAACTCCTCTCTATACACGATTATGCTACTATATGCACTGTAATGTGCTGATTTAAAATACGGTCAAGCTTAGTAATCTGATTGATGTATGAGCAAATAATTTTTATATTTATCAAGCATTAAAGATGGAATGTTTTGAAATATAAATAACCACGGAACCAATAATTGTTGTTTTTTACCTGTACGTAAAAGATTTGATGTGAGACTCCCAATTATAAGATCCATTTCTTCTGAACTATGATTAAATTTTATCTGAATATTCAGTCTGACTTTAGGCATATTTTTTATTAAAAATATTAAGCTAAATCAATACTGATCCATTGTTTTCACTAGTGTATAAACATATTGTTAACCTGTAAATTAAACAATTGCATTAGTCAAAACAATAGCATTAGTCAAAACTCAAAATTAAACAATAGCATTAGTCAAAACTCTATTGTTTTAGAAAATCACATCCAAATTGAAAGATGTGTTAAGGTCTAGTTTTAAATATTTTATTGAATATTATTGTTGTAATTATGGATATGAAAATCATGAAAACAGAAAAAATGAAGAAATTAAAAAGAGAGCAAAACTGTGTTTTTTTTTAATCAAAATTAATGTAAAATTAATCATTTTCTCTGAATTGTAAAAAATAATTATAAAATCATGTCTATTTATCAAAAAATTTTTCAAATACCTTTAAAAATTAACTAAAAAGCTATTGTTTAAAATGTTTATATTATAAATCAAAATTTTCAACAAGAATAATTCCATTTTAAACATGTTGGTTAAACATATCAAATGAGTGTATCACATATGTGGTGAATATGTAAAATACGATTAATAAAAAACAATAAATTAATTGAAAAACTTTTTTCAGCAAAAATATTGAGACTTTGTAAAAAGAATATGCACTCAAATGCGGTGCAACCGAAAATCACAACTCATTATACTGTTCATCCGCGGGAAAATGATCCGAGGTGGAAAGGTAAGTAAATTTGTTATTAATTTTTGATTTTTATATGTAATAACCTATACCTAAACAAACGACTGAGAGTAATTAATATTAAAATAATTACATCAAGTCGAATTTAATGAGTAAAATAATACTGCTGCTTCGGTAACTTTACTAACAAATGAAGAATGAAAAGTCTTTGAATGCGTTCTTTTGAATTTTTGCTCTCAACGGTGGTTCCGATAGCGAGAGAAAACAAGATGGCGGAAGAGTAATTTAAAAATTTGATAATTTCCAAATAATTTTTCTATTTTTAATATTGATAAAAAAAAAATTAAGCAATGAATTGAGTAATTAATATGATATATTCAAACCGTATTAAACAGAAGTTATCTTTAATAATAAATAATAAATATTAAAAAATTGATTGTAATATTGAATGGCGACACCAGTTCAGTTACTGAAATAGTATAACTTGTAATGAAAAATAGTGTATGCAACTGGGGTGTTTGTCATTTTCGGGTTATCTGTGCAATAGAAATTAATACTTAGATTTGAAAATTTTTTCATTTTAGATATCAATATGGAAAGATACGTTGATGAGACCGATATATTAATAGTTGGTGGGGGCCCAGGAGGTTTAAGCGCAGCAATTCAAGCTCAAAAACTTGCTCAAGAGCACGGTGAAAACTTGCGTGTAACTCTTGTGGAAAAATCAGCTTCCATTGGGGATCACATTCTGAGTGGTGCTTGCATAGATCCCATAGCGTTACAAGAACTTTTTCCTAATTGGAAAGAACTTGAAGCTCCTTTACATACGCCAGTTACAGTTGATAAATTTGGATATTTAACTGAGAACAAAAGATTTTCGATACCAATATTTAAGAGTATGCCATTGTACAATCATGGAAATTATGTCGTCAGGTTGAAACATTTTTAAACACGCGTAATTTTAGTTATTAATGACTTCTTTTACATTAGATTTTGATTATTACTAGACTTGGACATGTTGTATCCTGGCTTGGGAAACAAGCTGAGGCAGCTGGAGTTGAAATATACCCAGGATATGGTGCTTCTGAAATTTTGTATCACGAAGATGGATCTGTAAAAGGAATTGCAACTAGTGACGTTGGAGTAGCTAAAGATGGTTCTCCGAAAGATAGTTTTGAGCGAGGGATGGAATTGCATGCCAAGTGCACTATATTTGCCGAGGGCTGTCATGGTCACTTAACAAAACAGATAGTCAAAAGGTTTAATTTGAGGCAAAATTCTGAAAACCAATCATACGGTATCGGATTAAAAGAGGTTTGTGTAAATGGTGCATAAGCATTTTCAAGAGACGCTTTACTAGATTTCTCTTTAATTTCTAGATCTGGGAAATTGATCCAGCGAATCATCATCCGGGAACGGTTGAACATACAATTGGTTGGCCTCTAGATAAGAATACCTATGGTGGTTCATTTTTGTACCATTTGAACGAAGATTCGCCACTCATAGCAATAGGTTTCGTCGTTGGTTTAGATTATTCAAATCCATACCTTAGCCCTTTCCGAGAATTTCAACGTTTCAAACATCATCCTTCTATAAAATCAACTCTTCAGAACGGTAAAAGGTTAGTCGATAATCATTTGAAGCTTTTTTAGATAGGGTATTTTGATGAAATTCACTTAGCACTAGCATGACTTGACACACCGTAGACCTAACACTGAGTTACGTGCAAGAACTCAGTACAGTACAGGCCCTTGAATGCGTTCAAAAATTCAATAATGGTGCATCTTTATTTCAGGGAGCTTAGCTTAGGTAAAACGTGTTGTGAAACTGTATTAGCGATTTAAAACAAGCATTTCGGGTTTGCTCGCGGTAAATTAACGAGATTCCTTTTAAATGTTAAAAGAAGTTTCACTTCAATTCTTTTTATCATAAAATGCTACCTAATAAAAATACAAAGCAGCTCAGCCATAATGATAAAAACGGTTGCCCGAAAGTCATGACCTTTTCTTAAAAGCTCGTTTAAATAATTATAATAGTCAGGTTATCTTGCTCCTTTTCATAAGAATGAACAATTATTCAAGTAATTATAGTTTAACTTATCTTTTTATATCTTGCAGAATTGCTTACGGTGCAAGGGCTCTCACCGAGGGAGGTCTCCAATCTTTGCCAAAGCTTACCTTCCCAGGTGGTTGTCTTATCGGTTGTGCTGCAGGATTTCTAAATGTACCCAAAATTAAGGGTACCCATTACGCAATGAAAAGTGGAATGTTAGCGGCAGAAAGCGTAATCGAATCTATCATCGAAAGTAAAAACGCGGAAAGTAAAACTAAAGGAGTTGAACCAATTTCGTATGCTGACAAGATAAAAGATAGTTGGATATATAAGGATTTGAAAGCTGTCAGAAACATAAGACCAAGTTTCCACACGAGTCTGGGTTTGTACGGAGGTATAATATATTCAGGATTTTCAATGCTAGTGAAAGGAAAAGAACCATGGACCCTATCGCACGGAGGTATAAAAATTTATTTAAGATTATTAATAATTAAATGAGTAAATAATCACAAATGCGGATTTATAAAATCTATTATAAAATTGAGTTAGGTAAAAGTGAAAAATCGTTCTTTCATCACATTAAAATGTGTTTTATCAAGGGAAACAAGAATTTTGTACTTTACTAGTACCGTAAGGAACAATCTTTTTGGGAAGATGTAATTTATGGTCGGAATGTAGTGAGTTAAATTATGATGTGATAAGAATTGTTACTTGTGGTACTTGTACCGTAATAATAATATAAAAATGGGCACTTTCTGAAATTTTGATATATACTTGCGACGGGTTTTCAATTAATTGGACTTCAACCAATTTTTTTTCAATTTAAACACTTTTCTCCGTAATATAGAAATATTTCAAAAAAACTTATGAGTTTCACTAATATAATATTTCGTATAATTTTTATATTGTAGGTCCTGACCATGCTAAGTTGAAACCAGCAAGTGAATCAAAGCCTATCGACTATCCTAAACCAGATAATGTGATTTCTTTTGATTTGTTATCTTCAGTCGCTCTTACTGGTACAAACCATGAAGCTGATCAACCACCACATTTGACACTATTGGACGATAGTGTACCAGTTAACACTAACCTTGCTGTTTATGATGGTCCCGAACAAAGGTTTTGTCCAGCTGGTAAGATTTTACCTTTTTTATACTTAAAAATGAAAAAACTTTCACGTTTTGAGGCATTCAGTTGGTTTCCAGAATTTGAGAAACCAAATGCCGTCAGAATACCAACTAATAACGATTTAAAAAATTACTTGAATTACTTTTTGAACTCATATCTTATTAATTTAGGGTAGTCAGACCAATCAATGACCGGGTACCAGTGAATGACCATTTTGGATAATATCATATGAAAAACAATTAAAAATATATTTGTATGGGCGGAATTCAATTCTTTAGTGAACGATGCATCTTGTTTTCGATGTTTGATCATAATTTAATAAGGAAAAACGATAATTATTGCATATCCAAAAGTGGTCATTTACTGGTCGAAAGCGGTCAATCACTGGTATAAGTACCCTATTATTCATTTCAATTTCGTCAAGTATTTATTTACATATTGACTTTTTCCCAGGTGTATATGAGTACGTGCCCACAGAAAATGACAGTGGACGCCAATTACAAATAAATGCGCAAAACTGTATCCATTGCAAGACTTGTGACATCAAAGATCCGACTCAAAACATAAATTGGGTGGTTCCAGAAAATGGTGGTCCAGCCTACAATGGAATGTAAAGAATATATAGAATATATTTTTTATATTAAATTTTTTAGTTATTTTGTATAATATATTATTGTTGATCGATGTAAAAATATTTACAATTTATGAGTTGAATAAATTTTGAAGTTATTTTCTGTAAAATAGAAGTCTTTTTAATCTTTTTAAACCGTCAACTGTTCTAATTTATCAATCATGAATTTAAAATTGTCATAGTCACTGGACTAATTCAGTGGTGGTTACCGGTGAGTGTCCAAATGGGGTGGAGTAAGAAAAAAACACACACACTCACACACACACACACACACACACACACACAAACACATACACAAATATATACCAACATGTCCAAAAAAAATTTTTTTCTGCAAATGTGAAAAACTTGTTGTATTTGATGTCAGATTTGTCCGAAAAATTTTTTAGAAAAATTGGGGCTTTCTATGACACTTTTTCAGAGGTCCAAAGTTGGCCATTTTAGCGTTTTTTTTGAAATTTATGAAAAATCACAAATATTCAAATAATTCCCGGATCAGGGTAGAATGATTCAAAGGTAAAAGTGCTCAGGAACTTTTTTGTAGTAAACTGTCCAAATTTTAAGAAAAAAAGTATGTCAAAGTGATTGGAGTTATCTAGAAGAGAAGAAAGTGGAAAAAACTTGAAAAAAAAAACAAGAAATCTAATCGAGTTCGAAACTGACTTTCATTTCCAATAATATATAAAAAGCTTTCTAAAGATGTCAACTACTGCTTGATAAAGATTTGTTATGGGTCTTACAGTGTAACGTAATGTAGGCATCATGATGTGTCGAAAAACGTGCAAAAGAGGTCGAAAAATTTTGGTGATTTTAGGCATTTTGGGCCTATTTTGACAAGAAGCCACACTAGTACTTTGCAAAATAATTTTGCAATTGCGCGAGCGACCTTCTTCAGATGCGCCATCTGTCAGTTGCCTACTGAAGTCGTCAAAATCAACAAAATTGACCAAACTAGGGCTGTAAAAAACCGAGTACTCGTTTTAGTTTAGTCGAATTTAGTCACTTGCTAATTTTTAAATATCGTAATCATGATCAGGATCGATTCTTTTGTTGGGTTGTACATTTTCCGTAAAATCTCCTTCCAATTCAGTGGCAAGGCTCATGATTTTGGGACATGAATTGACTGGAGTTGTTGCGACTGACATTATGTTCACACGGAAGAAAGCAATGAGACTCGTCATTAACGAAGCAGATAATACAAAAAATTGAAAAAGTAACACAATTATTATCGATTATTTTCGAATTGGATGTAATAATATATCGACATATGATTACATCTTGCGGGAACGTCATAAGTTGGAACCTGAGCACAGCAAGAACATCATTCACCGTTTAAAAAACTGCAGCAGCAACGAGAGCATCATTCACGAACATCCAAAAAAAATCCATAAATAAAGTTGTCAATCAGAATACTACCTTAATTTTCAAGTGTTTATTAAGTAAACTAATTAAAGTCATTTCATAATTCCGAAAAATAATTCAACGATGTTTTGTAATGTAATTTTATTTATTATAATAAATTTAAAATGTCTCAAATTTATTTAAATTTAAAATGTCATTTCCACATTGAAAATGTGGATTTTCGTCGAATTTCTCGTAAATTACGCGTGCATTTATTATAATGTTTCGTCGAAACAATTTGAAATTTTTATGTACATTTAACATATGGCCGATTCTCTGTGAAATCGAATGGCCAAAAAATTTTTTTTCTGCAAATATGGAAAACTTGTTTTAATTGATGTAAGATTTGTACCAAAAAATTTTTAGAAAAATTGGGGCCTTCTACGACACTTTTTCAGAGGCCCAAAGTTGGCCATTTTAGCGTTTTTTTGAAATTTATGAAAAATCACAAATATTCAAATAATTCCCGGATCAGGGAAGAATGATTCAAAGGTATAAGTGCCCAACAACTTTTTTGTTGGAAATTGTCCAAATTTTCAGAAAAATAAGTATGCCAAAGTGATTGGAGCCACCTAAAGACGTAATAATGGAAAAACCCTTATAAAAATTTCCTATAGGATCCCGCGAAATTCCTACTGGAATCCTATAGGACTCCTGTAGGAATTTCGCGAAATCCTATAGGAAATTTTCATAAGGGAACATTAAAAAAAAAACATAAAACAATAAATCTACTCGAGTTCGAACCGGACTTTCATTTCCTAAACTATGTAAAAAGCTTTCCAAAGATGTCAACTACTACCTGATAAAGTTTTGCAATGGGTCTTAAAGTTTAACGCAATGTAGACAACATTGTGTGGCGAAAAACGTGCAAAAAAGGTCAAACATAGGCTTAAAATGCCTAAAATCACCAAAAACAGCCATTTTTCAGCCCTTTTTTTGCACGTTTTTCGCCACACATTGTTGTCTACATTGCGTGAAACTTTAAGACCCATTACAAAACTTTATCAGGTAGTAGTTGACATCTTTGGAAAGCTTTTTACATAGTTTAGGAAATGAAAGTCCGGTTCGAACTCGAGTAGATTTATTGTTTTATGTTTTTTTTTTAATGTTCCCTTATAAAAATTTCCTATAGGATTTCGCGAAATTCCTACAGGAGTCCTATAGGATTCCAGTAGGAATTTCGCGGGATCCTATAGGAAATTTTTATAAGGGTTTTTCCATTATTACGTCTTTAGGTGGCTCCAATCACTTTGGCATACTTATTTTTCTGAAAATTTGGACAATTTCCAACAAAAAAGTTGTTGGGCACTTATACCTTTGAATCATTCTTCCCTGATCCGGGAATTATTTGAATATTTGTGATTTTTCATAAATTTCAAAAAAACGCTAAAATGGCCAACTTTGGGCCTCTAAAAAAGTGTCGTAGAAGGCCCCAATTTTTCTAAAAATTTTTTGGTACAAATCTTACATCAATTAAAACAAGTTTTCCATATTTGCAGAAAAAAAATTTTTTTGGCCATTCGATTTCACAGAGAATCGGCCATATACACGTTGTACATAAGATTCGTTATAAATTGATGTAGAACTACCTCCAAAATATTAACACAGAATTTTTATATATTTTATGAATAAACTTTCATAAAATTTATATAATTTTCAATGTTATTTCAATTTCATCACCTGCATATATAAGTTAGTATTAAAAAAACTTGGTCTCTCACTATTGACATTGTTATCAACAACGAAATGGTTCGTTCGGATATCGCAAAAATATATGAAGAAGCTCGCAAATGTATGGAAGTCATAGGAGCTTCTCGATTTCCTTTATTTGTATTAACTGCAAAATTTACTTTTTTTTGGCCAGACAAAAAATCACGTATGCAATTTACAGGCAAATACATTATTTTGTTATATTTATCAATGCTGATAATTTGTTCGGTAAGTAATAGTTTTAATGAAATAGACCCAACGAATAATTGGTTAACAAAATCGACCTATCGATAAGATGAATTTATTTTTCACAAATAAAGACAATAAATGTATTATAAACGAATATTTATTATATTTAACAATAAATTGTAGGTCGTGAAAGTATTGCAGGAATATAAAGAAGCCGATATTAATAGAAACAGTATAATTGATTGCATTCTTCAACTTTTATTGTGCATCTCATTATTGTACAGCTATTTTTGTACAGTTATAAACCATCGTAAAGTAAACATGTTTTTTCTTCGAGATAATATTTAATTTTCCGGTTTCATGAAATCATTTACCAAACTTTATTCTAGATGTTTATGAGCATGTCAATGTTATATAAACTATATAAATACAGTGATCCATCAGGGCAACATATACTTTATAGAATAATTACAAAGGCTTTTTGGTTTTGTACTATCCAAGCAGGTAACAACGAAATTTTTTCAAAGTCCATAATAATAAGCTCAATGAATGTCATAGGTTATTTTATAGTTGGCTACTTTATATCGTGTGTAAGCTACGTCATATCTCCAGTAATCAACCATATCGCTTCGTCCTGGTTATTTCCTAATAATCATACATACGAAAAAGTTTTGCCATTAAAGATGGCAATTTTTGTTAATGAAAATGATTATTATTATTACATTTTTATCATTCAGTTTTTGATAGTTATTATTCACGGAACAATTGTAGGAATGATGAATTATTTTCAATATATATACGCAGGCGCTATTATTGGGCAATTGCAATGTTTGGGGTACGTGAAAACCTTTTATTTATTTATCAGTAGCTTCTAGTAGTTTGCTTCATACGTTGCATTACCGTTTGATTTTTATAAAATTTAGATATTATTTAGAAGAAATAGACCATTTATACGACCGCAATATCGATGGTCCTGATGAAACTAAAAACAACTTGATTTGCAAAAAACTCAAGGTGATAATCCTTCAACATGGAAATTGCATCAAGTAAGTTATTTTCACACGAAAAAGTTTTTTTAAACGATTTATAGTATGATTGGAGAAAAATAAATCATCGCTGTTGATAATTCCTAAAGTTCTAGATATGGAAAATTAATTAGCTTTTGCAAAAGATTATAATAAAAAACATTAAAATATTTTCAGTACGAACAAGTTTACTAGTGAAGTGATGAATAATAATTTTTATGTCAAAAACCGATAAATTAAATCACTTGCGTGTTTTAGGCTTTATGATATGTTTACTTCCCTGATGAATCCCATAGGCCTTGGAGTAATGATAACAAATGGATTCATTCTCGTTTTAACTGCAACATGGGTAAATATTTCATCTCGGTAAGTACACAATTTACAATCTCGATAAACTTATTTCCTTTAATTTAGATGGTAATTTGTCTGGGAAATTCTGACTTATTGGAAGCTGGAAAAATGTTTTGTGCATTTTATGGCACTTTAGTTGTTACAATTGCAATTTGTATTCCAAGCCAATTCATGAGCAATGCCAGCCATGACTTTCTCCTTCAGAGGTAAACATCAACTTTCACAATTAAAAAATTAAACAAACCGCTGAAAATAATTTGTTTCACTCAGCTATTGCGTAAACTGGTATAAATATCCGATAAAAGCTCGGCTGATGTTAATTATGATTATGAGAAAGTCAATGAAACCCTTCGTATTGTCAGCTGGACCGACGGTCGAATTGAATTTTGACACTTGCAGTGCTGTAAGCTGATTATTTTTTGCTCAATTGAAAATCGTAATTAGCAAAATCTATTTTATAGGTAATAAAAGGAGCGGTTTCGTATGTGGCAACTTTCAGATCGTTATATAATTCTTTGTGAATGTATTCAGTAATAAAATAACTTGAATTGAATGAAGTGATAGCAATGCCATATAATGCTTTGTAAAATTCTTTTTTTAGTGCAAGAGCTTGAAAATAGAGACGACTTGAAATTTACAATTTTTAAATGAGCGTGCTATAAAATATCTTTCGCCGATTAAATTAATTACTTTTGTTAGATTTATTCCCTTATGAAAATTTCCTATATGCTTTCGCGAAATTCCTACTGGAATCCTATAGGACTCCTGTAGGAATTTTGCGAGATCCTATAGGAAATTTTTATAAAGGTTAAAAAGATTTTTTTAGCAAACGATGTAATCGTATTCAATCTGTCTGATTTAGTGTTTTTTTTAGACAGCGAGTTCTAAATACTCAACTCAGGAAGATATACCAGCAACGTGTGACCACACAGTAGACGGCTCCGGAAGTGGGACGTGACAATCGACAGATGGCACCGCGCAGGGTACGGAGGTTCATTAAAAAAGAAAAAGGTGAGTCCCCGAATCCCTAATCGTCGCATACCACTATGCAACGGATGGGGGAAGTATGGAAACGACCAAATACACCGAAGCAATGCCTAGCTGCGGTTACTGGTGAATGTCCAAATGGGATGAAGTAAGAAAAAAAACACACACACGCACACACACACACACACACACACACACACACGCATACAGACATTTGTTAGTGATTCAATGTGGTTTCCGAATATATAACCCAAATTTTCCTACTACGTCTGGTTCTGGTACTATGAGGAAGCAAAATGCCATAAAACAGTTTTTAAAAACAAGCGGGATTGAGGGTAAACTTTTTCAGTTAAAATAACTAGTTTCTTCTTTTAACTTTTTATTTCCTTTTTTTTCATTATAAGAAGTTATTTTCGTGGTGATTTTTGATTCAAATTAATTATTTCTCTACGACATCAAGAAAGGATGTTTCTGTTGTCCATTACAACTTCAAGAATTTTCTGTATATGCGATGCATGTAATATTGTTTCTTCGAAAAATAAGTCTTGAATTATATTGAGCAATCTGTAACATAAGAATAAATAAATATGAGTATAAACACCTCTGACAGAACATATAATAGCAGAAGTTACTCATTTTTCAGGTTTTTATAGATTTTTAGAGAAAACTCCCGAAATTTAGGGATGCGGAACTCTGACAGAAATCAGAGGGATACTTGAGAAAACTATCAAAAATATCAAAGATTATAAATTTCATAAAATACATTTAAAATCCTCTTAGATTTAAGCTGAAAAATAAAGCGGAAGAGATATTCTAGCTGATTTCGGGGTGATAATGCTACTTTTGTGCTTGTTCGCTAACTGACGTGGAGAATATAAAAACGCGAGATTGGGACTCTATTGAGTATACCGAAAAATTTTAATTTTTAAAATGCTGAATATCATATTTTTCACGTGTAATTTTTCCCTTATTTTGAATGTTAATAGAAGGCTCTTCAAAATATGTAGAATAATATAGGTAACTTTGATAAACGCCATACTCACAAACTGCTTCTTCGATCATTAACTTTTTGTAGATCGTTTCTACAATATTTCAAATGGTTTTTTATCTGAAAAATGTGTTGAGAAAGTTATTAAAAATAATAGCGGATTCAGTTTATATAATTTAATTATATTCTCACTCTGTTTGATATGTGAACAAAAATAGTGCTAGTTTTTAAACAAAGTGTATCTGACAATTCCAAATGACTTCTACAGTTTCCTCTTCTTAATTTAAGATAGTTTGGTTGAGTATTTTTCGTTCGAAAATTGAGTACCTGCGATATATGTTAATTAAAAAAGGTACCAAAGGGAGCACGAGTACGCTCTTCGATTACGAAATAATAAATAAATAATATATACTCACTGTAAAATAATTCATTTCATTGGATAGTTTTATTTTCGTAACGTCAAAATTTACGACTATACAAGTGTATGGGTATGGTTCAACTGTTGAAGTCATCTCTTTTACTGTATTAGATATCAATGCTATTTTTTCATATTCTGTGATACTGTCACCAAAATCATCGATCAATATTAGAGCTGTATCTGTTGAATGAAATATTCTGAAAATCTGAAATATATTTCAGAGTAAAAATTATTGGTATATCTCTTTTGATTTTAAATAAAAGGTAAATTATTTTTGTAATTTATTTGTATAAACGCGAAACTCCGTTTGGCTGCATAGTAACAATAATTTTATATTGGGAAACGCCTCTCAGTGTTGAAAGCGAGCGTTGAGTTCAATGTTAACATTAAATGCACATGGATGATGCGGTATGATGTACTCTCCAATAACTTCATTTCGACTAAACTACGTTGTTTATATTAAAAGCTTAATTCGATTTAAGACTTCAGAGTTAAATAAAAGATTATGTGAAATCAGTGATATATAAGTGAGGAATTGTAAAAATAAATACTAAAAATATGTTACTGACAAAAATTCAGTAATTTCAAAAAATTACCTGACGAATGTCTTGTAGGAAGAAGTTTATTCTTTCACTGCCATTCAAATTATAAGCTTTGATAAATAAATGTGATATCGTGCCTAGTATTGCAGAATCAGCAGGAACAAAGCTTCCAATATGCGCTAAAAATATTATTAATGCAAGTTGCTTAATGAAAGTAGTTTTTCCACTACCATTTGAACCTTGGATTATATTAATGAAACTATTCTTTTCATCCAAAAAAATATCAGTAGGAACAAATTTAGTGGTCCGCTCTTGCAAAGGATGACGTCCAGATACGATTGAAATCTTTTTTTTACCTTTTTCTAAAATTGGTCTGACGTAATTGAATTTTAAGGCAACTTCATATAGAATGATAAGCCTATGAACAGTACATGAATAGCGTGATTAAAATAAAATTTTTTACATCTGTACTCCAGTTAACAAAGAAAAACAATCGATTTTCCGAAAAGAAGAGAAATCAAATAAGGAGAAAATTTAGTAATAAGAGAAGAAAAATTTCAATTCCATTCAATGCAATTATAACAAATTGATAACTTACGCATCGATTGATGAGCAGGCAGAGATAGCTTTTTGAATTATGTCTGCGTATTGATTCAAATAGTTAGTAATTTTTGTAAAAATGTGGAAAGATCGCTCTCTAATTTTTTTCCCTATGTCTCCAATACTTCTATTGAGTTCTGTAAATTTAAAATTTTAAATTTTAAATTAAGTATTTATTTTTGCAATTATGAAGTTTTGCACCGATCACGTTCGCTGCAGCTTTCGCTAACCTAACTCGCACGAAAGATACTATTTTATAAAATATTTAGTAGAAAAATGTACCTTCGGTTAATAAATTCTTGTAATAACTGATGCCATTAAGTGAAAAATGGTAAGTCATTTTAGGTAGCTCTTTTGAATTTTCTGATAATTGATGTGCATTTAAAACTGCTATCAGAAAACCCATTTCAGGTATGTAGACAACATGACAATTTTCAATTTCTTTAGGCAAAGTTAATAAATAATGCAAAGATATCGTCGATAAAGTCTGAGGTAAATTGTAGCAAATTGTTCTTACTGTAAATAAATAACAACAATATTTGGATTTTCTTGAAAAAAAGCAATCATTATTGTAAAAATTATATGCTTAAAAAGATTATGTAACATTACGGTCAACGTTCCGCAGCACAATCTATCAAGCTCAATTATTTACCAGCAGTAAACAATACAGAGAAACGGAATCAAGAGTTAATGTAATTACTAAGATCAAGAGTACTTGACCTGTTTCTTTGTTTATCTTGATATTATTCTTTATTCAGAAATTCCGGAAAAATTGTTACCACTATAATTGTAATACTTACATTTATCTAAAGTTGGATCCACGCCATGTTTCACTGATATAATATCGGAACTAGATGGTGACTGAAGATCAAAAATATTTTCAAGAAAATATAACAAAAATTGTATTTCACTCGATATATTATTCATGAATCTAGTCAACAAGTCTGGTCGGTTGGTTTGTGCTTCTAAGACTATTTTAATATTAGCTATGTTTTGAAGTATCTAAATAAGTTGTACAAAAAAAGTGCTTGAAAATATGTAAATTTTCTTAGTAAATGAAATTACATTGTTAGTAATCCACATAAAAATTAATCAATCGATTATACGAATCGTAAAAAAAATATATAGCTGCATTTTTTCGATATCGAGTTTATTATGGAAATTACCTATATTTAGTGTCAACTTAAACTACCGAACGTACAACTAACCTTATGTTAACTTAATTAACGAACGTACAACTAACCTTATGTAAATTACGATAAGTCTTCATTCTTTTGCCTAAACTATGGTTATTATTAGCAATTACAGCTGAATCGACAATTCCAGCTAAAGAATTTTTTAATTTTTCTATGAATATTTGGTTTGATGGCTCCATACAAAACGTTATAAAATCGAATCGGTTTTCTAATACATCTGTATCGGTAGTTGGATGAAGGAACATTTTTCTGAAAAATTAAACTATCTGAGTCGATTTTTTAATAAAAATACATCAAATTATAAATTAAGAGATTGTGATAAAATTATTGATATTTTGCAAAACTTTTCACAAATGAACAACCAGTACTTCAGTTACAAAAACTGTAAGACATGGGTAGATGTTAAGTTTCACGGTTTTTTTTTTATAGAAGCCACTGTTTTCAGAGCTGATGTTCATTACCTCATGCAATGCAGTGATACTTTTTTTTTATTGTGTTTGTAAAAGCATCGCATTTTCTTTTGAAATGAACAGCTGAATTTCCCGTGGACTTCCATCCAGATATTTTTGATAATTTCCAAATCAATGTAATTGTAGATTTTGACGGAGATTTTCGTGGATAATTCCAAATATAAACACATCACCAAAAATTCTACCCCGACAACTAGAAGTACATGGATTTGAAAATTACCAAAAAATAAATAAAAGGATATCTAAGTGTAGTCCTCTTATTATTTATGCGAATTTCTACGTAGAAATCTAACTGTTTTGTAGAGTAGGGATTCATGGATCCAGTTGTGACTAGGAATACATAATGCAGTAGAAACTATTCAAATTTTAGAATGGCTTATGATTTGACGATAGTACTTTCCACTAAGTATAGGCGAGCGGGAGGTTGCCAAAAAGTCGCTTAGAAAGGGGACATACCGACCACGGAGAGGAGAGTGGCTAAACGACATGATTCCTTACGTATTTTTCGTTGCTGAATCCGAATATGAAATTTATTTTACTCTAAAATGACAGCGTCATGGAGAAAAACGCGATTTTCATGAAAATCGCGGTATAATGAAATTCTCATTTTTTCGAGTTCAACTCGCTGTAACTTTTTTTGTAATAAATATTTTTTGATGAAATTTTAACAGCATATTTTAGCGCTCAAAAGGAAGAAAATAGCGTCAAGCAAGTGTCGAAAAGTTTATTAGAACCGAAGATATGATTTTTTGAACATAAAAAACGCGAATTCACGAATTCTTAACTTCGGATTAAAAAGTTGAGTGACGAAATTTCGAAATTCGAAATATAAACTTCACAGCACTAAAATATATAGTGTAAGGAAGTTTTTGGTAAAATTTGAGATCAAAATATCAATTAGGGAAGAAATGGCAAGAGTTTTAATATTAGCGCACCGAGCGCGCGCTCGCCTCGCCGGCTAGCGTTGCGCGTTGGCCCGTGTAATGGTGCATACAGTTTAATAATTAATATATGAAATCCATTTAATCGTTTTTATTGAACATATGGTAAAATCTCAAAATAAAATTCCGTTTCGTTAACAAAAAAAAGTGAAATTTTTTTTTGCGAGACCAGCGGCCCGGACCCCCGCAAATTGTTCATAGGACCTCCAGGAGTGAAAAAAAAAGGCGTGAACATGAAATTTGAAAATAGTTAATTTTTTTTGGGTCACTTTTGTGTTTTAGATGCCGAAAAGTCATCTTTTCACGCAAATACGACTTATTGCTCGATTTCCAAGTCGTTCAAAAAGTATCAAAAAACATCTAAAAATTTTAACTGACCACTGTATTCGATAGGAAATTTCCTCAGCTTTCCGATGGTACTATTTGATTTTCGGAAATATCCAATTTTCACCGCGAAAATCGCCATCAAACATTGAGGGCTAAATATGTCGAAAAATTTAGTACGAAAAAAGTGCTTTCTATGGCTTATTTTCGATTTTTCCTTGTAAAAATGAAATTAATCGGAAAATCTAACTGCACCATGAGAAAGCTGAGAAAATTCCCTATCGAAAGCATGTCTTCTTTTATTTTTTGAGTCTAATTACGAGCGAATTTTGATTGTAGCGAACCGTGCAACGCTAAAAACCTCAAGACCGCACTGAAAAAAGAAAACGGAGAACAGGACAGTCAAAATACGCTTGTAAAGGATTGTAATTTAACTTAAGGAATCATGTCGTTTAGCCACTCTCCTCTCCGTGGTCGGTCAACCCTGTTTTTTGGGTAACCTCCCGCTCGCCTAGTACAGGAAAATCCCATCGCCACGCGTGCGTACCAGTTTTGACTAGGAATATATAATCCTGTAGAAGCTATTCAAATTTTGGAATAGCTTATGATTGTGGGGAGACACATGTGCGTCAATGATTAATGTGCTTCCAGTAAAATGCTAAGAGAAATCCATCGCAATGCGCACGTTCCAGTTTTGACTAGGAATGTACAATCCAGTAGATTCAAATTTGGGAATAGCTTATGATTTTGGTGTATGAATGATGAAAGTCATTCGAGTAAATTGTTAATAAAAAAATTCTAAAATCTTAAAACGAAAAAGTCTACTGGATGTGTTATACTTTTTTGCTAGTTTGATAAACTACAGTTACCTTAATGCAATTGTTCCAATGCGCGGTTCTGGGTTCATGTATGAAAATAAGTATTCTGCGTCTGAGTGATTACTTCGATCATTCTGAAAATTAACTGAGTGCCATTCTTGTTTCATGTGACTTATAACTTTTAAAGGTAAAATGTTTAGAAACGAAAAAGAATCTTTGTCTAAAAAAAGGTAATCTTTTCTGCAAAAATAATATAATGGCATATATTAGCTAGCGTAAATATATCAATACTATAAACGATAGAATATTCACAAAAAATTGGCACATTTTCGTAATTCAGAAAATCTTTTTATATTTAATTACAAAGCTTTCTTCGAGCAAGCAACAAGATTCAGACATTTTAATACTCAAAAATTTAATATTTTTTACTTACAAAGTGATGTATTGAATATCTTTTATGTAAAATTGTTTCGATTCAAGAGAATACATGGAGAAATAATACTGATCGATATAGAGAAGAAGAATTCCAAGCGCATAAATCGAACAATAAGATGATGGATTAATAAAACTTTGTAATATTATACATTTCTCAAAATGTTTATTAGGTGTATCAAGCACTTTTAAATTGCGAACTTTATTCAAACACGTGTAGTAACTGTAATTCCCTGCAACTAATGTGACAATTTTACACGGCATAATGTTACCATTTTCAGAGCGTTTAATTTCTGATTTTAATAGTACATTAGGATCAAAAATATTTCTTGATTGATTGGACAGAGTTATTAATTTTGATGGTTTCACATTTTCAAAAATACTTTGAATTTCGTCAAATTTGTCACCAACTTTGTGGAAATCATCTATTATGTATAGTACTGATTCTTGAAATTGATAATATGCTAAACCGATGTAATTTTTATTAGTGTATATCGCCATGAAAACCTGTGAGAAACATAATTTCTTTGAAATTTTTCAGTATTATATAAGTGCAGTTAATAGTATATGCCAAAAAGGGGTTCAACACGAACTGAAGGGAAATGATATCCCAAGTTTTGTTGAAATAGCAAGTTACGTAATTGGGGCACAAAAGCTTAAATCTGAAGACAAAGTTGAGCTTTTTAGGTCAGAGGACTATAAATTAGATTTTCTTGACAAAAATTTAACAAGAGACCCAAATAACAAACTAAATAATGCATCACATCACCATCTTTTTGTAAGAATAATAAGAGTTCATAAGAAATTGATAATTTAATTATAGGCACTTGCAGAAATTATAAAGTTGATGACAATATTACAACTTGGTTTCGACTTTATGAAAGAGAGGTTTTTTTGTTTCATAGAACTTAGTCAATAGCAATATTATAAAAAGCAATCAACTGCTGATACTCAGACCAAGAGTAAATTGTGAGATTTTGTGAATGAGTAATGTATCAAGATATTAAACAAATGATATCTAAAATAGTCTTTGACTTATTAAAAATGCTCTATTTTCACTCATTGAACCCATTATTATCAAACATAAATGTAAAGTTTGCAGCAAAAATTACTTACATGTTCTTCTCTTAGATTTTCAGGCGTATCCTCATCCATTTTAAAATAAACTTGCTGTTAGAATCCATAAAAATAATATGATTCAATTTTTATTTCTTCAATTATGTGTTACTTAAAAATAAATAATAGTAGTAGTACAAGCTTGACAAATTATTTTATAATAAGTTTCTTACATTCAGTCTTTCAGTATGAGTGTATTAAAGTATTGTCTATGGATAAACTCAACTTGTGACAGGCTTAAAACATCTTATTTTAGAAAAGTAACTTAAAACCTTTACTCCTAATAAATATACCTAAATTCAGCTTACTTTGATCAGTTAAATATGAATGAATGAATTATATTTCATATCAAGAAGTTGAACTTAAATAAAAAAAATAACAATAATGTTTAGTTTTGTTAATTTTTAACCAGACCAGGATTTGGGTATCAAGTTTTTATTACTTCAATCTCTATAGAATAAAGGTATAATTAGTTAAAACAACTAATTTCAATAGTCATATTTTGCATAAAATTCTTTAGATATATTATCAAAAAATAGCATTAAACTTGTATCAAATTTCGTTTCGTTCAATCGCTTGCTAAATTGAAAAATATTGAAAATTCAAAATATTATTACTTAACGACTCATTAAGAACTAAAATTTTTTATTTAAAATATGTCTGTACAACCTTTCTCATAAGTTTGTGATGAACGAGTACACAAACATGAGTTTTTTTAATGCAACTCTATGCTTAAAAATGTCAAAATATTTCAAAGTTTTGTGCAGAACAATTGTTCTTAAGAATATCAAAGATTATTCCACATCAAATTAGTTATTTTGAAAAATTTACAGAAATATCTCGACACAAACCATTCACAATCATTATCGAAACAAATACTTTATAAACACGGTTTTTATGCTGTTAAAATGTTTGAATTACGGTAAACGAAACAAATTTACGCATTGTGTTTGCGAATCAATGTATGTTAAACTGATAACCGAGATATTTATAACCATTCAAAACGAAGCGACTGAAAATATTATGAAAAATGATTCAAAACTTACTCCTTACGATGCCATTCCGTTTCATGCGCTCACTAATTAGTAACGACTGCAATTTTGTCATTAATGATCATCAAAATCATACTTGATATTTCTCGAGTTTTTTCTATATTTCATCAAATCATAGACATTTCTGTATAAATTTTGTCCAACTGGAAAAACAACGCTGGATTGATTCAAAGCTCATTTCTGATATTATTTTCACTTTTCCAAAACAATCTCACAAAATAATAACCATAAAAGAAATGTTTAACCCTATGAGAATCATAAAAGTATTTATAACGGACTGTTAGTTTGCTAACGGACTTTTTTGAACTGCAAAAGGCTTCAAATATTGCACTAAAAAATTTATACTGTCTATTTTTTTCACATTTTACGTGACAAAATCTTGACAATAATAAATTATATATTAATAAAGTAAACGCAATATAAAGTTCTAGATACTTTACATTTTTTCGTTAAATCTTGTTTTCATTATAATATTAGTATGCAATTGGAACTTAGCGATGAATTTTCAAAATAATATTATTTGCCAATTTTTTTTAGTCAAATAATTGGTATATTTATTAAATGTATTTATTCATTTTCACACTTTATTTTTCGAAAGTAACCTTTTTTTTAATTAATCACTCAAAGTAGCTTTCACATTATTTTTCATTGTTATAATATTGAAACTCATTAAAATAGTATAAGTGAAATTTTTTATAAAAACACAAATAAAATTTATTTAATTTTCAATAATTGCTTTTGTCAAAAGAAAATTCAATCAATAAATTGAATGCATCTGTGGTAATTAAAGTATGTAATTTCTAGGCTGCCAATTATGTGCAAATTAATTGCAAGTGAGACAGTCGCTGAAGATAGCGTTCGAGCATGCATACGTCAGGATGACCAATGGAACGCCACTAAGTTCCAAGGGAGGGGGGGG
>NW_019641682.1:465458-485392 GCF_000599845.2 Trichogramma pretiosum
GGGGGGGGGGGGGGGGGGAGCGCGGGAGGCACTAACGTGCATATGATACCCACATGTCGGGGCACTACACGCATCTTCCACTTTCGAATCGACCAGCTTGTTTAAAACGATTTTGGTAATGAATTTTGAGACACAATTTATAAAATATATACAAGTATGAAAATAATATTTGAAGTTGTGCAACTTTTAATAGGTAGATGATACTGGCTAAATAACGAGCTGCTCCATTGAAATAAAATTTTCTATTCGTTTTAAGAATGTTCAATTTGACTGTTCATTTTGATAATTAAAGTGGTATCTTCCGTTATGTGACCGCACCCTTATATAAGGGCACAGCGCTAACGTCCACTTCGTCCTAACCTAAATTTTTAACTTTTTCGCTACATTCGCAATCTGCATGTAGGTGGAGGGTATGGCGGCGCTGGCATCGATTTTGGCAGGCCCTAGGTAGGTTTATGCAGATTAACAATACCAAGCATACGAAGATATGACGCAAAATACTCCAATGAATATAAGTTGTCACGAAAAAGTGGAAATCAATACTTAAACATTTTTAAATATTTTACATACCAGTGGCCCGAAAGTAGCATTTCCCGGCCGCTGCGCTAAACAGGATATTGCTATTTTCGGGCCTGGGGTATGTAAAATCGTATACTGGCCTATACCGGGAAAAAAGAAAGCCTCAGTGCACGTGCTAATTGACCTCGGCTTCGCCTCGGTCGCTTATTTCACGTGCCCTGGGACTTTTCTATTTTTCCCGGCCTAGGGCAGTAATATACTATTACCGAAAGAGGGAGTAAATTTTGAAATTTTTATATATTACCAGCAGTATTGCGTTAAATATCCACATATTAACTGTGAAATTGGCATAACTTTAATTTAGATTTATTTATAAATAAAAGAGCTGAAAAAATTAATTACATATTCGAGTAGAGCTCTTCAAAAACCTTTCAAATTAGTTTATAAAAATTGATTTTTTAACATGTTGATGATTGGTGATGATCCGCCCCCGCACACGACCACACGTCATGAGTCGATACGCGAATATTTATAAATAGCAAGTGCCATCTGTCCGCTGTCCTATGATCTACCACAATGTATCTTCTATACCATCTACTAATCTCAATTTCTTAACAGTTCAATGGCAATTGTTATATTTTTTCACAACATTGTCTGTTCACTGTCTGATCTGACTGACAGTGACGAATAGCGGCTGCACTGTTCGCACCACCAATTATATCGAAATGCAAGACCAGTAGTCGTTTATACACATAAAAATAAAAAATTTGACGTAACCCTAAAGCATGCTTTATTTTATTGTTATCAAGTGAATAAGTTGAATTAAGGGTTTGTTAAATTTACTGAAAAACATTGTTAACGGCACATGGGTACTATTGTTTAGCCATAGTACTGCAATTTGGAAAATTTTCTTTGGTCAGTGATAGTGGATATGGCTAATATCAAGAAGCATTTTAACATTTTATTTTTATTGTAAAAAATGATTATTTAAATTTTTCTTTTCTCGTGCTTACGTCAAGAGCATTTGGAGGAAATATTGTAAATTTGTAAATTCATTATGATGTGATAAGAGTCAGTGAAAAGAATTTATCATCATGGTTATGTCTAATAATATATCGTATGTAAATAATCAATTTGAAACAAATGCTCCTAAGAATGTAAGGATTTTATTGCTTGGAGATAGAGGAGTTGGAAAAACTTCTCTAATATTATCACTTGTGAGTGATGAGTATACAGAGGATGTTCCAAGCAAAGCTGAGGAGATTACAATCCCTGCTGATGTCACACCGGAGCAAGTGCCAACAAGAATTGTTGATTACTCTGGTATAATATAAATATTTTTTGATTTATCCTTGTGAAATCTAAAGCAACATTTTATTTTTAAGTTTCAAATGTTTTAGCCTCTGAACAAACTGAAGATCAGTTATGCAGTGAAATATCCAAAGCTAATGTAATATGTGTGGTCTACTCTGTTCAAAATATACAAACTCTCGATAATGCTAAGTCTTATTGGCTACCATTGATCCGGAAAAATTCTTATAACAATCGTTGTCCAATCGTACTTGTTGGCAATAAAATTGATTTGATAGATTATTCAACAATTGAAGATGTTTATCCCATCATGAAAGAATTTTATGAAATTGAAAGTTGCATTGAGGTCAGTAACATTGTAAATAGTTTAATTATATTTTTTTATAACAGCAAGGTTGAGATTTTAAACATTTTTATTGTATAAATTCATCAAGCATCTTACTTTTTTTTTTACACAGTATTTATAACTAAAAATTAATTTAAACTTTTCAAAAATTAATAACTAATAATTATAATACTAATTTAAAACACTTAAAGTTTTGAAAAAATACTTAAAGTAAATTACTTAATGTAAAATTATTATCAAGTTACCATAACAGACCATTCAATTTTTTGTTAAATCTTATATCTAGATCATATTATACCAGTTAATCAAATGTATGAGTTAATAATAAATTATTCAATGTTAATAGTGTTCAGCAAAAACATTGCAAAATATCTCAGAAATGTTTTATTATGCACAAAAAGCCGTTTTACATCCGACAACTCCATTATATAACTATGAAACTCAGGAAGTATGATTCATTTCAAAATAAAATTAATCAATAAATTTTAGTAGATTGATTTATTCATTTTAATAAATATTACTGAAATCACATTTTTAGTTAACTTCAGAATGTAAATCAGCATTGCATAGGATATTCAAGGTAAAAAATTGATACAAAATTCTTTTTTATTGTTACAAATAATTCATATTGATACATATTTTTGATGATTTATAGATATGTGATGCAGATAATGACGGATTATTAAATGATGTTGAACTTAACACGTTTCAACAGTGGTGTTTTAACTCTCCTTTGCAACCACAAGTACTAGAAGATGTCAAAGCTGTACTTTTGAAAAATATTGAAGATGGAATAGAAAATGGATGTATTACTATAAGAGGCTTCATGTATTTACAATGTTTATTTATTCAAAGAGGAAGAAATGAAACAACTTGGGCTGTACTAAGAAAATTTGGCTACGATAATAATCTTCAAATGTCAAAAGACTACATAAATCCTGAGTATGTAATAACATACTTAATTATTAATGCAATTTTTTTTCTCATGAATTAATTTGTTTAAATATTCTTTAGACTTAAAGTCCCTCATGGGTGTACAACTGAATTATCTCATAAAGGTCAAGAATTTTTGACACAAATCTTCATGCTTCATGATATTGATAAAGATGGTGCTTTATCTCCCCAAGAACTGAAGTCAATGTTTGTCACGTGTCCTAATTTGCCATGGGGAGACAAATATAAGAATAATGTACCAACCAACGATAAGGTAACTTAATCAGTTAACGATTACAAACAATATTTAATTGACCATTCATTGCTCAAGTTAACAGGAAAAACAATTGTTACAGGGTTGGTTAACTTATCAAGGATTTATGTGCCAATGGAGTTTAATAACTTACACAGATCCTAAAAAAACATTGGAGTTCATGGCTTATTTAGGATATTACCTGTATTATAATGAAAGTACTACATCATCAATTTTAATAACCAGAGAAAAGAAGGTGGATCTTGCTAAGAAACAATCTTTTCGTAATGTTTATTGTTGTCATGTTCTTGGACCGAAAAGTTGTGGTAAAACCACACTGTGTCAATCATTTATAGACCCAAAATTGGAGGTAATTTTATTCATCTTCCGTTTCACACTTAAATTACATATAAATAATTATCATTAATACCTTTTTTATTAATGTTTTTATTTTCATTTTTTGCAGAAATCCAATCATTCTACAGATTCATCCAATATGTATGTAAATACTGTGCACATCTATGGGCAAGAAAAAATATTAATTTTGAAAGATATCAATATATTAAACATTCAAGATGCTTTATTGCCTGCTCAAATTCAATGCGACGCCGCAGCTCTTGTTTATGACACAAATAATCCTAAATCATTTGAATTTATTGCCCGCATATACATAGTGAGTATTACCAAATGATTATTATGAAAAGCAAAAATCAAGAAAATTTTGTCAAAAAGTGTCAAAATCTTAGTGGAAATGCTCTTTTACTATTTAAAAATATATAATATTTATCTTCTATTAGTTTAGAGTTCTAGTTTACCAGTTTGATATTGTTATTTTTTCCATGATTTAACATTTCTCTATGTATTTGCAGAAATATTTTGCTGACAGCAAAATTCCGGTATTAATCGTAGCTAATAAAAGCGATTTAACAGAAGCTAAGCAAGAGTATTTATTACAACCAGCAACTTTTTGCACAAAGTACAAACTTATGCCACCACAGCCTCATGGTATTTCACATGTAGTGCGAAGAGAAATATTTATCAAATTAGCTACGATGGCAGCATTTCCGTAAGTATTTCCAGATATTTATTTAATTATTTTGATTAATTTTTCCTGCTTATAGTAGCTTACCCAATAAAAATTGTCCATTTTTCATTAGTCAATTAGATAAATTCAAAATCGAATTTAATCATTCGAAACTGGAAAAAATAATTATCATTTGCATAATCTTGTCAGCTTAGCCGATACTTGTGTTTTATTGCTCATACTGAGCGCAGAAACGCCTTTTTGACACTTGTTGCATAAATTATGCAATCACTGCTTCTTAATAGTGTATAAAAAAGTCCTTAAATGAACAATGAGATCAAAAGACATCGAAAATAGATTCTTAATAGTTAAAAAAAATTACAATCATTCTACGTTTGTTTCATTCTTGCATTTTCTCCATTCTATGTTTAATTCCATATTTAAGAAATACTCAATTGCTTAATGTTCAACTAAAACTAACATGGTGTCTCTTCAGCTCTCACAAACAATTCATCGAAATTACCGTTTTATTAAATGTATCAATTATTAATTGATTATCCTCTGTTAAATTAAAAAAAAATTAAACGATTACCTATCAGTTCAGTTCAAAATAGCTTATAAGTTGATATTTTTTCTCAATATTTTTCGCAAAATCAGCTGTACAATCAAAGCCAAAATTCTTTTTTGTACATGATAATTCTGGTGCATAATTAATTGTTAAATTTTTTGTGCAGCCGTTTCCAAGCAGCTTGGATATTATTTTACAATCACAGGTATGTTTTATCTCTTTGCATGGTATGTTATATAAATGTTGAACAATGTTTAAAGGTAAATTACTTCGGATTTTAAAGTACTGTGTTTTCTTAGCAAATATTGAATAGGCAATCCTTCATTATTATTAAGCCCTTGTGGCGATGGGTTTCCCCGTACCTACGACAAATCTCTCCTTTCTCAACTAATCGGGTTTGTTTCTCCTTGCTTTGTGCGAAGCGGACTTTCGATCAAATAAGTCGAAAATACGTCAGAAACTTTGACTTGATCTATTATTTTCAAAAGCTTAAATTTTACGTATTTTTTAATTTAGAAAAACCTCTGAGAAGAGATGGTACACTAGATTGACTTGTATTCTGTCCTGCGGACAGATTGGTGGAATGTGTATAAATGTACACAGGAAGTTCCAACGTTGCACCGGACAAAATCGAAGTCAACCATGTGTGTAGAATTAATAGAAAATCGGTGGTGTGAACTTTGAAATTCTAAATTCATTCCCGTAGGAAAAAGTAGCGAAATTCCTGCAGGAATTTCTGCAGGAGTTTCTGCAGGAATGCAGGAATTTTTTGCTATGGCTTAGAACATGTTAATTGAATTTTTCTAAAAGTTAATTTTTTGTGCATTTTTTTATGAATCTTTGTCTTTACCAGATTAGTTCTATTCTCACCCCCCCCCCATCAGCCGATAAGCACTTTTTTACTAACGTGGTGTACTTCGTTGCATGCTAATACGAATGCTACTTTTCAAACTAATTAAAATATTACTCATAATTTAATTGCAAACACAAACTAATGATAAAGAGTTTTTTCGTAAGTACAAATTTCAATTTTTAATGAAAGATCTTCCATAGACGAGATTTTGGCACTAATTCCGAAATTGGTTCTGATGAGAACCCTCAAAAGATATTTTTGTTTGAGGACAAAATGAATCATACTTAAAAAATAAATTCATTCCAACTTAAAAATGTTGAATTCATAATATTTCTAAAACTGGAAAATAGTTTAACAACACAAAAAGTAGCATAGTAGTGATTTATACATTCTTAATGATGAAACAATTGTAAACGAATATTTTTATAATACTTGAAACAATTTATAATATGAGCTAATCTGAAATAATCTTTTTCAGACATTTGAAGCGTTTTGGACTTATTCAAGGAGACTCCGTTGTTTGGTCAAAAGCTGGAATTGGTATCACAGTAATAATAATAACTGGATTCATAGTAATGAAAATAATAAGTGTATTTGGAAGATAATCAAAAATTTTTTTGTCACTTTCAATTACAATACAAAATAATGGAAATATTGTTTCGAACCAGTCCTCATTAATATATCATCATCATTCTCGTTACTGTTATAATCGAATAAGCAAGTGATTTTGTAAAAATATTCATGAAATAATTTACATCAATGTATGTTACATAAAAAAGTACTATTACTAATAATACCTTTTTGAATCATGAAAAAAAAAAAATTTGTTTGCTTCATTACCTACTTAGAGCTCCTATAAAACCATTGGATTTATAGTGCAGTAGTAAGTTATGAAAATAACGGTTTAACCATAGGATTTCCTAAAACCAAAAAATGAAAACCCCCGCAGCTGCGACCATTTTGAAAGTCCTGTTGACAGTGCGCCAGCCATGAACGTCACATTCAGAACTAGAACATTACCTTAAAAAACTCTGAAAATAATTTTTCTATTTTCTTCTACTAATTTGTAACTCAATCCAGTTAAAGAACAGAATTCCACAAAACTTCGTAAACATATGTCACCCGAAATAACGAATACAAAAAGTTATGACAAGTCTGACGAGAAAAAAATTTTGCATTATTATAAGCCCATGGCAATTTCCACAGTATAGAAAAAATACGATCCATTCGACAATCTCAACTAATATGATCATAAGTAATATTCATCACAGCAGTTTGACCAAAAATCGTCGAGACCGATGATCAGTTCATTATTGATTGTGATCACGAAATATTACTATTTTGGAAAACTAGTGATCGCTGAGCGCGCTTCGCGCGCATTTTTAAGCAAATTTATTAAAATTATAAACCAACTATTTTATTGTTCTTTTTCATGAGTCAATCAATAATGGAGGTACAACATTTTTTAAGTGAACATGATGACATACTATCGTTATAAATGATCTTCTTAAATAGGAGATTAATTGAAAAACAATAAAATACGTATCAAATGATTTTCAAAAATCGACATTACTGACCCAGTAGATATTTTCGAGCAGAAATGCGAGCTATTGCTGGATATGGTTTTATGATCCCATATCGAAACTTCTTAGCAACACGATGCTGCACCACAAAGCAGTACAATGAAGTCCTATTTCCAGTTTATTAAGCAGCAAGATGCCTCTTCCGAGCTCAATTCTGCATGACGCTACATTCGCATCCCGTTACGTAAAAATAATAAAAATCAAGTTCGGCCAAAGATGGCACTTTGCGAAAACAATTTAAAACTGTACTTGCTGATATCGAAGTTAGCGTAAAAATCAAAATTTCAATCCAGTTTTCTGAATCTTCACTGAATATTTATCTAAAATGCTCTACAGCATCTACCTTAAAATCATTAAAATGAAGTTCGTTCATCATTAAAATCATTAAAATAAATAACATGTTCACATAAAACTCTTTGTGATAAAACGCTAGGATTCACGTTGATCAACGCTCATGAGAACGCAGATTGCTCGTTTTTGAAAAGAACAATCCAAATTATAAATTACTTTCCCTTGTCAATTTAGATAAAAAATAATCTGCGTTCGCAACACTTTCAAGTGTAGTGTTTACGAATAACTCTTTTGAATCCTATTAAATACGGCCTCGACAAGAATTTCTGGCGAACGTTTCTCGGGAATAACTTTTTGAAAGTACCCATGATAACTCTTTGGAGTTAAAAGCGTGTTCAGTTTTAAATTGTTTTCGTTGAATGCAATTTTTTTTTTATTTTCATTATACGCATGGTCGAAGTATCTTTAATCCAAAGTAGCATCATTTTGCTAGGAGACATAAATATATTATATTTATATGAATGATTTTACAAACGACCCGTAAAGACTATTTTCCTTCGCCTGTGCACAGAGCGAAATGCTATTATAGGACCATTGAATATGAAATATATATAATTCGTATGCAGTCTGAGCCGCCAAAAAAGACACCCCTTTTGCGGCCTCGGCTTCTCCTCGGCCTGGGTTATGTACTGTTTAATTTTTCACTCGGACTGATCGAAATAACGAATTATTTATTAACAATTTATTTAATCTGCTCTGTTCCAATTATACATTTTGATTTTGATTCAATATCGACTGTAACTTCAATTCATAGAGACATTCAGCACGCTTCGCGTGACTCATCATTCGACATTCGATATTCGATATTCGATAAGCTCCATGATTCAATAATCGCATCTTCAAATTTATCATAAGATGGTATGTATCATAAATTAAGTGCGACTATAAGTGAAATTAAGTGGACGTCTGTACCCTACACATTTAACCTGCAAAGTAAAAAAATTTGTTTAATTTATAAACATTTTTCTAAATCGAATATCAAAAAATAACAGCTCTATGAGAACCTTCATTTGTTTGCTTGCAACAACGGGAAAAAATTTTAGCTCATACCACCGACCACATTTCCCAGTAAACGTGTTTGAAATTTTCACACGTTACCCAAGCTTGAAATTTTCAAACACGTTTTCCAAGAAATGTGGTCAGTGGAAAAAGCTAAAATTTTGACCAGCTATTTTGAACAACAAAAAAAAGGTTTCCATAAAACCGTTTTTCGATATTCGGTTTATAAAAATATATAAATAAAACATATTTTTCGACTCCGTGGCGTACAGACCACCTTAATCGTACTGTACACGGAAAAACTTTTGACCATGTTTCAGGCTCGAATACAAAGATATACATTCACGCTCTGAGTCGAGCACAATTCATGCTCAGTCCCGAGCCGAAAATTAGACACGAAACATAAGGATTTAAAAAATGATACGTATTATAAATTAAAAGAGACTTTTGTTGTTCCGTGAAAAAAAATTGATTATACAAGTGCCCGAAAATGAAAACTTTCCTGCCGCAGCGCAAAGGGGAAAAAATGATGTTCGGGTCATTGTGTATGAAAGATAGTATCCGGGCTCAAGCCGCGAAAAAGTCAGTCCCCGAATCTTATCAGACTCGGCTTAGCGAGGGTCACTCATACCATGTCTTCTTGGACTTTTCTCTTTTTCGCGGACAAGAGCAGCAATTTACTATTATATTAATATCTCCCTTCTTCATTATTACTACAATCATTAGATAAGTTTGTAGAAAAATGGTCGAAAGTGTTCCGCAGTTTTCCTAGTATGATTTTCTGTTTAGTAGGAGGGGCTTTTTGGTCTCATAAAGACAACACATCGATAAAATTAGGCACGATATGTTAAGATTTAACAAATGATACGTATTATAAACTGAAAGCAACTTTTGTGGTTCCGTGATGAAAAATTGAATTTTATACAAACGCCCGAAACGACAACTTTCCTGCCGCTGCGCGAAGCGGAAAAAATGATGTTCGGGTCATTGTGTATGAAAGATAGTATCCGGGTTCTAGCCGCGAAAAAGTCAGTCTCAGATGCTTTTCAAACTGGGTTCAGCGTTGGACACTTATAACATGTCTTTGGGGACTTTTCTCTTTTTCGCGGACTACAGCAGCCATTTACTATTAAATTAATATCTCCCTTCTTCATCATTACTACAATCATTAGAGAAGTTTGTAGAAAAATGGTCGAAAGTGTTCCACAGTTTTCCTAGTATGATTTTCTGTTCAGTAGGAGGGGCTTTTTGGTCTCATAAAGACTACACATCGATGAAAAATAGACACGTAACATTAAGATTTGAAAAATTATACGTATTATAAATTAAGAGGGACTTTTGTTGTTCCGTGAAAAAAAATTGATTATACAAGCGCCCGAAAATGACAACTTTTCTGCCGCTGCGCAAAGCGGAAAAAATGATGTTCGGGTCATTGTGTATGAAAGATAGTATCCGGGTTCTAGCCGCGAAAAAGTCAGTCCCAGATGCTTTTCAAACTGGGTTCAGCGTTGGACACTTATAACATGTCTTTGGGGACTTTTCTCTTTTTCGCGGACTACAGCAGCCATTTACTATTAAATTAATATCTCCCTTCTTCATCATTACTACAATCATTAGAGAAGTTTGTAGAAAAATGGTCGAAAGTGTTCCACAGTTTTCCTAGTATGATTTTCTGTTCAGTAGGAGGGGCTTTTTGGTCTCATAAAGACTACACATCGATGAAAAATAGACACGTAATATTAAGATTTGAAAAATTATACGTATTATAAATTAAGAGGGACTTTTGTTGTTCCGTGAAAAAAAATTGATTATACAAGCGCCCGAAAATGACAACTTTTCTGCCGCTGCGCAAAGCGGAAAAAATGATGTTCGGGTCATTGTGTATAAAAGATAGTATCCGGGCTCAAGCCGCGAAAAAGTCAGTCCCCGAATCTTATCAGACTCGGCTTAGCGAGGGTCACTCATACCATGTCTTCTGGGTCTTGTTCAAAATTCGGAACGATTAATATCCGGAAAGACAGTTTTTCGGAAAATAATCTATTAAAATAGATAAAATTCGGAAAAGTTAAAATTCGGAAACGTAAAAATCCGGAAATTTAAAAATTCGGAAACGTAAAAATTCGGAAACGTAAAAATTTGGAAACGTAAAAATTCGGAAATGTAAAAATTTGGAAAAGTTAGATTTCGGAATACGAATTTATGCGAATTTTTCGGAATAAAAACCATCGGTAATTTATTTTTGTCGTCACTTTAAAAACAAAAATTCAGGTTTAATTGTCAAGTAGATCAACTACAGATGTACATAAATATTGAGCTTATCATTCAGCGGCTATTCTTGAAAGTTATGGATTGAGGATTAATCGACGTTGCAACTCATAATATTGAATGATAAGGATCTAGAGCCATCTACGCATCTATCATTCTCTGTTGCCGAATAGGATTGAAACTAAAATTTTGATGTTATTCGTTCAAAACGCGAAGTGGCACGAGAACAATTTTTTTTCTTACAATTACCGTGTTTGTGCGTTGTATTTGATGTAATTTATATATTTAAAATGTACTCATAAATGTACTATGGATATTGAGAAATTCTGGAGGATAAATTTTCAAAAAATTGACCTCATTTTCCATAATTCTTAATAGGGAGTGAAACTTTAAAAAGTGCTAAGAGACAACTATCGGAGTAAGTTAATTTGAAATATTAAATTGAATATTTTGTCTTGTTTATTGTTTATTATTAGTTAAATAATTTCAATGTTTCGAGGATTATTGGAGTTGTAAAAAAATTGTCGAGCGTATTTAACTCGATTCAAAATGTACGTATTTTATATTCAAATAAAGGTTTCATGTTTTTTTATTAGGATTATTCTATAAAAACGGCAGAAAGTTCATAACCAATGAATTGGCAGCAGTTTTATAGAATATCATATTTCTACGATATTTAATAATATTTTTAAACAAACAGTAAAAATACTTTATAAAAAACAATCGATAGTAATTCTCCTTAGTGTGATAAACTTAATCTACCTATCAATTTATACGTTATACATTATTACATTAAAATTTAATACATTGATGAAACATTAAAACATTGAAATAGTCGAATTCCGTAATTGGACCCAGCTTGATCTTGACATTTCTTGTTGAACCTGGAAAAAAGGTACTTTAGTATATAATCAATACGAGGGCTCGCACGACAAAGACTTGCATAGGAAAAAATACGCCGTGTCGTGAAATTAAAATATACAAATATATAAAAGAAAAAAAATTTATTTGTTTTTTTCACGACTAAAAATAAATATACATACATATTGTAATTCTTCATTCATTCTATCGCACCCGCTGATTGTACTATATTCTGAGAACCTAAATGACCCAATCATCCTTGATCGATCAAAGGGTCATTGCGATAGCTCTAAAACGTCGTTGGATACCTAATCCCCGATTGGCCTTTTGAAATATCGTCACTTTCATGATATTATGAATATTTTTGTTAATGTTGGCGATTAGTCGAGTGATTTTCTGAGAGCTTGAATGACCCAATCATCCTTGGTCGATCAAAGGGGCATTGCGATAGCTCATAAACGCCGTTGGATACCTAATCCCCGATTGGCCTTTTAATGAAATTTTTATGTTGTTTTTCGTATTACTTTGAGTAGTTCGTATATTTTTCATAAATGCCTTAATTCTGATTCGACTTATTTTATCAATTATGCGAGCAACTTTGAAAATCGACTTTGCTTTTGCTATAAATGTACCATTTTTTTTTCAATAAATTTTCAATTTCAGTATTATCTAAAAAGTACAAAATTGTTATAATCAGTGCATTGATAGCCAATAAGTTTTTTTAGATGCTCACTGGGTATATCAGTGGTCGTGATAATTTTTTATTGTAAAAAACCAGAAAGAAATGGATAATATTTATAGAATTTTGTAGAAACAAATATTGTAGAAATAAATCAGGCACGATACCATAAATATTTTAACTTTCGAGTCCCTAACACGGTAACAATATAAACTTACTGCACGAAAACTGAATATTCTGCTTCTGAAGAGTATGCTCCGCGGCCTTTAAAGCTTTAAAATGTTTTTTTTCGAGCTGTAAAGTTTCATCGTCTTCAATGATAGCTCAGTCAACATCGGGATCATTTTCTGTCAATATAAAAAAGATGAAAAATATTATTCAAAGTACAAACTGTTTATAAAATAATGAGAGATCTAGTACGTACCGTAAGACCCAACATTCAAACTTGCAGCAAGTTGACTATGTGGCTCAATCTTATCTTCCTCCATACTTTTTATTGTGGCCCTTATAGCATTACTTCCCTTTGTGCTACTAATTGCAGTGATAAAGGTTTCAATTGGATGATTTGCTTCTGGGTCTTTGATTAGTTTCCAATCTACAAAAAATTACGATTAGATTAATGATAAATTTTTACAAGGTATTATTATTAAACATTTTTCAAATATTACGACTGAAAATTAATCATACATACGTCTAAATAAAAGTTTCGTTCTTATCGTGCTTTCGTAACGAGGTAAATCACAGTGGCTTGGTATTAAATTTTCGTCAAGTTTGACTCTTTTCCGATACTTAAGCGCAAGTTCAACTATTTTTTCTGAAAAAAAAAAAGGAATAATCAAAATTATGATTCGAAATGTTGAATACGCTCGTGAAGTACTAAAACGAAACTTACGACAAAAAATGTTCACTACTGGTCTCTTGTCAAGCTCCCGCTGAAGAAGACTGTTAAAACTTTCACAGCAATTATTAGTGCGCTTGGATAGCGCAAACACGCTGAATCCTGCGGGAGTCACTACTTTCATCCAATAGGAATCGAAATATTCGATGAATGCAAAAGCCGACGACCACTCTTTTTGCTTTATTTCTCCATCAGCCAATTTATTATCAAAAAATTCAAGAAATATTTTTGATTGGCGTTCAAATTCGTCCTCTATCATTTCGGGCGGCAGGAATGCTACACATAGAAATTTTTTTACCAACAAAACAAAGTCATCATCTTTGTTCAATAAAGTTTGCAGCCCCAATTTCCTTAGTTTCAATAATATGGCCTGAAAAAATATCGAGTCGAATGCTTAAATGTTTCTGGCACTGCGTTAAGCATAATTTGAAAATATTTCAAAGATATTTACCTTATCAAAATGAAAGTTGCACCCAACAGCTTTGCCCATTGTTAAGCAATACTGTATTGCACTTCGTAGAGGCCCTTCAAAATCACTCATTATGATTTTTACTTTATTAAAATGATGAACCTGTAGGACGTGATTCAACACGGCCTCGTAAGCACTGTGGGTTCTCTTCGTCATCGCTACATAAAATAATGGTACAGCCTGTTAAAAATCATATTTAAATCATGAATCATGAAATCATCATTGCAAACACTAATATTATAATTTTCAATTGCGATGTAGAGGCTAAATATTACTACTTACACAACCGGATAAAACCCCCATAATTATAAGAAGCTGCACACAATCCTCTAAATCTGGCCTGGTTTTGAAGGTCCCGTCTATGAACAAGTGTGTGCAGTTCTCAAAGTGTTTTTTTTATAAATTCTTTATCGTACAAAAGAACATGCTCCATTCCTTTAGCATCGATCACTGGTTGAGCCGATACTTCAAAATCGTAATAACTCAAGACTTTATTATAGTCTCCGTTATTTATTTGTTTTACAAATTCGCCAATGTTTTTAGCTTTTGCTGGAAAATTATTTATTATTATTATTATTATTTTAATACCAATAAGTCCTACAGGGGGCATGAGCCCGTGCGTAGGTGGCACTTACAAAACAAACAACATAACCATCCACAATAGTAGAGAAATGACATGTAGTTAATAGTAAGATACATATATTATACAGTAATTTAAAATTACACAAACACTGGCAATCTTCTTACTTCTGACTTTAATCTCATCTTGAGAATATGCGTTTTAATTTGTTCATTTTTAAAGGCAGGAGGCAAATCGTTGAAACACTTAATGGCACAGTACTCGTACTTCCTGTGCCCAATGACAGCTGCGTGCAGAGGCAACTGTATGCTTCGGTTCCTAGTTATAGATGTACTACGATCGTATTCAGCTTTTAATTCAGAATATTGTCTTAAAAGTGACCTCAGCATGAACACTCTCCTTATTCCTAAGGGCTCATCACAGTCGCCTGGACGAATGCCCACTATCCCAAACAGCTTGTTTTCCACCGCAAGCAATGGTAAAAGTTTGGAGCTAAATGCACCACCCCAACCAATGATTCCATACGTGGCCATACTATAAAACAAACCATGCATTATCTGTATTAGCTGGCTCCTGGACAGTACTATTCTGAGTCTATAGAAAATGTAGATCAAATATCTCGTTTTTCTTGTGACTTCGTTGATATGTGTATCCCACTTCATCATTTCGTCAAAGGTCACGCCAAGGTAACGAGCACTGCTCACCCTCGTCAGACCTGTACCATTCATACTGATATTGCAGTTCTGAGGCAGGGATCCACGCGTCTTGCCGAATGCAATGAACGCAGATTTAGAGATATTGAGATTCAATCTATTGTAATAAAGCCAGGAATAAACCAGATCCAACCTCTGCGACATTTTATAAGTCAGCTCAGTCCAAGTGTTGTCACTCATGATCAATGCCGTATCATCAGCATACGCAATTAGGTCAGGCTGATATTGGAGCAAGTCGTTGACGAAGAGAACAAACAGTAAGGGACCAAAAATCGACCCTTGCGGGACGCCGATGTTCGTGCACGCAGGTAAACTTTTCGCACCGTTGACTTTGACAACCTGAGGTCTGTCTTTCAGGTAACTTTCCAACAGTTTGTTGGCTATTCCTCTGATTCCCATGTTCCAGATCTTCGACAGTAACAGTCTGTGGTCGATGGAGTCAAACGCCTTCGCATAGTCCAGGAATACAACAGCCGTTGGCTTGTTCGTACAAAGCCCACTATATACATATCTTGAGAGAAGTGCGATAGCGTCATCTGTACCTCGGTTCTCCATGAAACCGAACTGATTTGGTTCAATCAGCCTATGTTTAACGGCAAACCTTTGAATTCGAACGTATATCACTCGCTCAAACACCTTTGCCAAATTTGATATCAATGCTATTGGTCGGTAGTTTCCAACATCCGTTTTTGCTCCTTTCTTATGCACTGGACATATTTCAGCCGTTTTAAATTGATTGGGCACCGTTCCCTGATTGATAATATCATTTATAATGTGTGCCAGCGGGGCTGCAATATGACCAGCAGTAAGTTTCAGCACCGATGCATGTATATTATCATATCCACCAGCTTTATCTTTTAGATGCTGTATTATGTTGAGTACTTCCAATTCACTTGTTGGGTACATATAAAGTGTTTGATCATTAATCCTTACTTCAGGCGGAGGCTGTGCTATTATCGGAGTGGCAATTGAAATACCCAGATTGCCAGCTGCATTGGAAAAATATTTATTAAAAGTATTAGCCTTGACGATGTCATTGTGTGTCAAAACACCATCGACAGTTATTCCTCCAATGTTTTGCTTTTTAGACTTGAACTCAAGTTTCTTGTGTACGTATTTCCAAAGCTTTCTGGGGTCAGCTTTAAGCATCTGTTTCTTTTCAGAGTGATTTTTAGCATTGCGCAATAAGGACTTGAGTACCTTACTGTATTTCATATACTGATCCTTTTTAGCATGGTTATAAGGTTCCAGTTTCCATTGCTTGTAGAGTTTATTTTTCTTGTTGACGGAGTTAATTAGTGCCTGTGTAATCCAGCTTTTTCTAGATTTCATTCTAGCTGTAATCGGCAGCAAAGACAGGGTGTATGTGTTCTGAATCTTGCCAATTAAGAGGTCCAAGGCTTCCTCAATGTTATTAATATTGTATACATCGTGCCAAGTCTCAACATTGCATCTACTTAGAAATTTCTTCACAGATAGCTTGGTCGGTCTCCTTCCTCCAACGTCATCGTTTTTTCGATCAATTGCAAGCATGATAGGGTAATGGTCCGTAAGCATGTTCAAGCATTTCGCAGAGAACGTATCTATCTTGCTTTTAACAAACATATGATCTATACACGTGCCTGTCCCTTGTATTGTAGCAGGATGCGTTATAGAGTTTATTTTCGATTGATAGCCATTACTACTCAGAATATCGAAATATTCCTGTGCTCTGGCATCGAATGCTATAAGATCAATATTCACATCACCAGATATAATGTGATTTTCCGTGTTTTTATTACCATTCAAGAAGCCGGCTACATCACGAGTGAATTCGGAGACATCATAGTCGTGACACCTGTAGAGGCCCGACACGGTAAAAATACAATCCTTGTGTAGTCGTATAGTAACACCTAAAGCTTTAAGCATTCCAAATTGTTCAATTGAAAAATCAAAATTCAAATCTTCCTTGACATACATAACGACTCCGTCAGCCCTGTTGATTCGACTCTGATTGTCGGATCGTTTGTACCCTTGCAGATCCACAAACATCAAATTGTCCTTCAGCCAGGCCTCCGAGCACACAATCACATCAGGCTTACGTATTAGTGAGCCTATAACTATAGACAATTCATGCACGTTTTTGCTTATACTACGGATGTTCACATGATATATTAGCAACTGTGATTTAGCAAATTGTACTTCATCGTTAATTTCACCAGCCACATTAATAACTAATTCTTCGTTGTAATTAAGTACATCATAACCGTTGATTGTATTAGACATTACTGGTTTTATTTATCTGAATGTTGTTAACTTTTAAGAACTGTGGAGGTTGTGGCAACCAAGGGTAATCAGTACTGCTGACGTATTGTTCCAATTTTGCTTTATAAGTTTCACACTTGTCATAGTCAGTAGCTTCGTGATCGATTGGCCTTTTTTTGACTAGATATTTGTTGGCATTTATGCAATTTGTACATTGCTTTTGTTGTGATGTACAATCCTTTGGGTCATGGCTTCCTGCACACTTGTAACATACTACTGATTTTTTGAATATCTCCTTGCACTTTATATGACCATGATTAAAACCACAGCAATTATGACATATGTTAATGTTAAAATAGTCATAGACTTTACAGTTTTGAAATCCAACAAATACATATCCTGAGTTCATGATGTTAGCATATGCCTCACTGGATACCCGTGCTAATGCTGCTATTTTGTCATTTTTTTGTTTGAAAGTATGCTCTATGTTGAGGCTGCCGGACGGGAGATTATTTCTCGTAATAATGTCAGCAGCGATTTCTGTAAGATTTTCGTTATCAATAATATTGGTAATTTTTATGAGAGGATTATTTTTTTCACATTTGTTTGCAGAAATCTCCATTTTATTCTCATTGTTCAAGACTTCCAAGATGTCTTGGGAATCCTTATCACTCTGACACTTAACATAGACGTTACCGTTTTCAGTCTTTTTAAATCTTAATACTTTCGCGTGTGTTTTACATGCTACCTGCTGTTGTATAAGCTTCAAAGTGTCACCTTTGAAGTCCTTGTTCGGTTTAACGATCAATTGTACTGTATCAAGTTTCGCTGGTACATTCGATAGAACATTTGAATAAGAGCGCTCGTTTTGCTTTGCAATGTTGTTATTATTATCAGCAATCGATCGTAGGTAACTATTGTGTTCTCTGAGCTCTTTGTTATGTACAGTAAGTTCTCTATTCAATTCTTGTTTGTGTTCAAGCTCATTAATATAGTAAACACAATTTTGACAATCATCACCAGAATCATCCGGTACACGTCTCCTCTTTTTGCTCCGCTCACTCACGACAGAGCTCCTATCATCACCGTATTGAGATGCTGAATCCATATCTTTATCCGTCTCAGCTGCTTTAGCTTCATTTGTGACACTGTTAATTTGATTATGTATTAACACAAGCTTCAATTTCAAACTACTCAACACATTATTGTTTTGATCACGTAAAAGGTCAGTGGGATACGTTAGATTTTTGTGCTCTGGGCACACACCAATATGTCTTGTAATGAAGAAAGCCTTGCCATCGTCCACTTTTCTCGTAAAGTCCGATTTACAATAGACTACATCACACAACAGGCACACCACACTTCGCACTTCCACCGATTTATGGCATGCTTGTTTCATACACTTATCCGGTGGTACAGACTTCGGATCTACACTTATCCAATCCATATTTATTAGCAGTAACACTCGCTGAACAGAGAACGGCTTTTAGAGATGTTTACACTTCGAACGTCAAACATCGAATATATCGAATATTTGATCTCCATTTTTTCATTTTCGGCCGCATTGTAGAAATATCCACGATTTCAGTAGCTTTGGGACATCTACATCAATAAATGATTCATCGCTCACATTGCCGAATTGATATTAATGAATGTTTTATTTATCAGACTTACTTTTCAATGGCTTCCTTCCATAAATCATTTGATTTATAATAACGATCTTGTATTTTATTTTGCAAGAATTCCTCTAACTCTATAATTGAGTCTATGCGTTCTTGTGGCGTACATGTATCCAAATGTTGTTCTTTTATTGGCACTAGTTGGTCGATACCTTCAACTATCTTAGCCGTGGCAGAACAACCTTTGGTTGTACATTTATAATACCTATTTAAAAATATATTAGTGTTATTAACATAAAAATTAATAATTACAATGCAAAATGGGCAAAACTTACGTCACACAGCCTTTTGGTTTTCCATTATTTCGGTAAGTTCTACCCTTGAAACGACGCAATTTCTTTGATACAATTTTATATTTTTTTTTATTCCCAGAAGAATTTGAATCCAATGATTCATCATCGCTTGAAACGATTTCGCAAACATTTTCTGCATCTTTGTCTGCGAGTTCCTCCAAATTTGCGACGTTTTCAACATTTATTCTTATACTGAAATTCATTTTATTAAACAATTAAAAATTTTTCAAATCACTACATAAGTTAAGTATAAATTAATATTTAATTTTTTTCTTACTATTCAATGTCGTTAAAGGACATGAACAATATTTTTAAATTGTTTCCATTGCCATCGTAATGTCTTCGGAAAATTTTCAAAGCTTCCTCGGTGTCGGGCGTTTTATTTAAACAGTTCCTTAGTTTAAGATAATCTTCCTCAGTCACCATCGTTTTTACTTTCGGTAGATCCTCCAGCTTATTCGTGTCTCTTCCGTCATCATCTTCGTCGTCATAGTCCAGCTCATCTTTTTCTCT
>NW_019641682.1:486827-498049 GCF_000599845.2 Trichogramma pretiosum
TAAGCAAGCATGTAATTTGACTAATGAGGATGAGTTTAAATTATCAACTTGACACAAGTGTGTCAAATTTTAGACTGATTGCCTGAACAGCTTTCATTTTATCAAAACAAATACAATTTGTTTGCGTCATGACCATAAGTGACTATTTCATTCTCAAAGTTGCACTCAGTATAAGCAAACATGCATCTTGACTAATAAAGATGTGTTTCAATTATTAACTTGACCCAAGTGTGGTAAATTAAAAGTACAATTTGTTTGCGTCAAGACCAAGGGTGGCTATTTTATTCTAAGAGTTACACCATGTCTAAGCAAGCATGTAATTTGACTAATGAGGATGAGTTTAAATTATCAACTCGACACAAGTGTGTCAAATTTTAGCCTGATTGCCTGAACAGCTTTCATTTTATCAAAACAAATAGAATTTGTTTGCGTCAAGATCAGGGGTGGCTACTTTATTCTAAAAGTTGTACCATTTATAAGCAAGCATGTAATTTGACTAAAGAGGATGAGTTTAAATTATCAACTTGACACAAGTGTGGTAAATTAAAAGTACAATTTGTTTGCGTCAAGACCAGGGGTGGCTATTTTATTCTAAGAGTTACACCATGTATAAGCAAGCATGTAATTTGACTCATGAGGATGAGTTTAAATTATCAACTCGACACAAGTGTGTCAAATTTTAGACTGATTGCCTGAACAGATTTGATTTTTTCAAAACAAGTACAATTTTTTTGCATCCAGATCAAAAATAGCTTTTTTTTTTCAAAATTGCACTAATCATATGCAAGCATACTTTTTAATCAATAAGAATGTGTTTAAATGATTAACTTTCAATGAGGATTCATGAGGATGTTTTTATAAGGTTCATTAAAATATCGATACATATATAGTTTTATTGATAATTTTGTTTATTTTTTAATTGTTGACTATTTCAATGTCGCACATTATTTGCTCGATTTCCTGTGCGGTAGGAATGTCAAAATTTCCGTCATTTTGTTGGATCAAGGAACTGCAAAAAATAATTCCAGCCGTTAAATTTATTTATCTCAATATTCAAAAGAGAAAAGTTGTATCGTATTGTACTCACAAATCGACGCCATCAATGGATCTGTATAAATTATCCGTGTCTTCTATTGCAAACTTTACACTGCAGAAAGTCCAAGTCCATGCGTCGTTATCTGAAACCGATCACATGTTTGTTACAATTTAAATCCTATTTTAATATCAACTTTAGGCTGTTTTTTTTTTTAAATTTATTTTGAATCGTTGTAATCTATGAAAAATTTTGCATTTAATTACACATTACTTACATTTTAGCCGCAAATAATCTTGAAGAACTAAATTCTTCACTTTCCACGCTATTCTATGAGGAAACTGTGGATTAATTTCCAAGTAAATAGAAAATCGCCTGGCATCGCCCATGTTTTCGATTTAAAATTTTTCAAAAAAAAGGTTTGAACTAGAGATGTGTTTGAAGCGCGAGCTGAACTGAGTGTGTCGTTGTTCGTCTCAGTGTTACGCACGAATACGTACAGTGCGAGCAGAACAAAAGAGCACGAGAGTTTGCGGGTGTACAGCATGCTACAGATATATTTTAAAGGCATGAGCCTAGCACTAATCGCTTGGCATATGGTCTCGCTGTACAAGAGCGCGATCTGACTTTTGTTACCGTCGAGCAATCGCAACACCTATGCGGTATCGAGCTCGTTCGGACGTACATACAAACGTAAATCCGTTCGTGTTTTCTGCTTCACTCATACCAAGTGCTTCAAAATTTCAGTCGTATGCGCGTTTTCCGGGGATCTATCTTCACCGTGGTTGTAGTCTTTCCGAATCTCAGAAAGTTATCATGATCCTGGCCCGTCAATGACCAAGTAAATTTTCGCACTCGTAGACGCGCGAGTTAAATTATCTATTGATAATGTTATGTTTCCAAAGTAGGAATTGATAGGATAACTTTATAACTTTATTTATGAAGTTAATTAATCAGTACTTTTATTTAACGTCTTTACTTGACGAGATCCAAGATAGAACTGATTGTCTGTCGGAGACAACTTACATATGATGTACAAGTTGGCGACGATCAATACATTTTACATTCCTTTACCATTGTTAATTATGTTTATAACATGTATACGAAGAAGTCCCAATATAACTTACAATAGCCATAAATCAATATATCGATTATAAATAATAAAAGAATGATATGAGTATAAATGATATAAGATTAATATTAATATAATATGTATTGTAAAGAATAGTTATTATTATATAACTCCTCCGGGCCGTAGATCAATGAAGCCCTCGTCTTTGGATAAATCCTTTGGATTTTCTGATGGTGTTGTATTTTTATTTAATGATTTTCTTCTGAATACCATAATTGATAAAATCAATATTACTCCCAAAACAATAATGGATAAACCAATTATAATACTAATAAGAAGTGATGTCGAATAATCTTCCTCGTCAAATTTTATTGTTTTCATTGTTGGTATAATTATTGTTTTCATTTGTTCAAATTTCAATTCATGATTATGAATGATGAATGGTTGGATCTCTGAAGTATTGATTTCTCCTATATATTGGTTTATAGGATGACCTTGGACTAAAATATTATTTCCCTAAAAATAAGATGTTCCTTTAAAAAAAGTTTTATTATCTGAACTAATTTCAATACATATATAATAATTGGTTGAAACTAAAGTAACATTTGAAGTTACTACATAAGCCAAGACAATCGGTGTAGGGGAGAGCGGGGCAAGTGTAACTTGCGGGGTAATACGACTTCTTGTTTTTTTCAATGATAATGATTTTTTAAATAAATTTTTTTCCCACTTATTGTTGAAATATACTTGTAACTATCGATTGCATGCAAAAACGACGCGAAAAAACGTTTATTTTATTAATTTTAACTCGAAACAAAAATACGCTAAAATTATTACAAAAATTTCTTATTTCACACTTCTGTATCTTTTTTGATAATGCTTTTTNGTAATCAAGAAAGTCGAGACAGTAGGATGAAAGGAAATAATGTTAATGTAAGTTCAGGTACCCAATCGAAGAATAAAATTATATCTCAACCAATGACATATAATTTTATTCCAACACCATATATGAATACTAATTCAAACTATAATTTACCACAATTAAGACCTAATTTTTCATCTTTTCCTAATACGAGTGGAAATAATTTTCCGTCTTTTCCAAATACTAGTGGAAATAATTTTCCGTCTTTTCCAAATACTAGTGGATATAACTTTCGTCCTCAAATAAGTAGTATTGGAAATAATGGTTTTCGATTTAACAATCCAACATCTAATTTTGGAAATATGATCCGCCCGAATAATCCCACACCAAATTTTGGAAATTTTGCCCGCCCTATTCTTAACAAACCATATACTCCAACTCCAATGTCAATAAGTACTAAAAATACAAATAAACCTAATCAAAATTTTTTCCCTGGAAACCAATTTTTTAAGAGTACTGGACCAAAAAATTTTATTTCAGAAGAACTTCATAATTTTGAAGAAAATATTCAACAAAATGATACTGAAAATTATAATTTTGAATTACAATCTTCAGAATATACTAATCAAGTAGAATTCAATGAAGAAAATTGTGAAAATTTTTCCCAAAATGAAGATTCAGGAGTAGAAATAGTAGATATCAATAATATAGGTACTGCACCCGAGTTACCTCATATTATTACAACTAACCCTCATTTAAAAATTTTGATAGATTCAGGAGCTTCCTCTTCTGTTATGAATCCAAAAATTGCTTTCAAATTATTTTCAAAAATAATTTTTCCTTATAATTTTGAAGTAACTGCAATGCACAAAAAAACGAAAGGTACTCATGCATTTGAATTTCCAATTTTTAAAGAATTTGGAGAAAATTCACCGATAAAATTTTTAATTGCTTCTTGGAATTCAAACTATGATTGTTTAATTGGCGATAAAGATTTAAAAATGTTAAAAGCAAAAATTGATTACGAAAATGAACTTTTCAGTACACCTAATTTTGAAATAAATTATTTTAAAAATAAACCCGATATTTGTAAAGGAAAAGAGATTAATAATCACGAAATAAATATTAAAGATAAAATACGAACTTCTCATATGAATGAAGAAGAAAAAAGTAAAATTTTAAAATTGTGTCAAACTTATGCAGATTGCTTTTACCAAGAAGATAAAAAATTAACTTCTACTAATGCAACCTCTCATTGCATTAGAGTCAAATCAGAAAATCCTATACATGTTAAAAGTTTTAGATATCCTTATCATTTAAAAGAAGAAATTCAAAATCAAATAAGAAAATTAATTAAAGATGAAGTTATTCGACCTAGTAACTCTCCGTATTCATCTCCTGTTTGGATTGTTCCAAAAAAGATCGATGCGAGTGGTAAAAGAAAATATAGGATGGTAATAGATTATAGAAAATTAAATGAAAATACTATTGATGATAGATATCCTCTCCCAAGAATGGAAGATATTCTAGAAAATTTAGGTAAATGCTCTTACTTTTCTACCCTTGATCTTGCTCAAGGATTTCATCAAATACCCTTACATTCAAATTCTATCGAGAAAACTGCTTTCACTGTAGAAAATGGTCATTATGAGTATATTAGAATGCCATTTGGATTAAAAAATGCACCTGCTAGTTTTCAGAGAATGATGGATAAAATCTTAATGAAATATTTATATAAATTTTGTTTTGTTTATATGGATGATATTGTCATTTTTTCAAAATCATTGCAAGAGCATTTACAACACATAAAATTAATATTTGAAGAATTAAAACAATTTAATCTTAAAATGCAATTAGATAAAAGTGAATTTTTAAGGAAAGAAGTCCCATTTTTAGGACATATTATTACACCTGATGGAATTAAACCAAATCCAGAAAAAATTAAAGCAATCGTAGAATATCCTATTCCAAAAACTCAAAAAGAAATAAAAGCATTCCTAGGTTTATCAGGATATTATAGGAAGTTTATTAAAGATTATGCAAAAATTACTAAACCTTTAACAAATGCTCTGAGACAAGGAGAAGCAATTAATATAACGACGCTGTTAAGGAAGACTAGCACGTTTACATTTAAAAATGTATAGAAACGTGCTACTCTTCCTTAACAGCGTCGATAAAAGATCCTCATTATATAGAAGCTTTCAATAAATGCAAAGAATTAATTACAAATGCTCCCATATTACAATATCCTGATTTTGATAAAAAATTTCACATAACGTCTGATGCATCTAATGTAGCAGTCGGAGCTGTCTTATCTCAAGAAGGACATCCTATTTCATTTTTTTCGCGAACATTAAATTCAGCAGAACAAAATTACTCTACTATTGAAAAAGAACTTTTAGCAATTGTTGAAGCTTGTAGACATTTTAGACCTTATGTTTATGGTAGGAAATTTATTATAGAAACAGATCATAAACCTTTAACATGGCTTTGGTCCCTTAAAACTCCTAATAGCAAATTAATCCGATGGAGGATTAAATTAGAGGAGTATGATTATGAAGTAAAATATAGAAAAGGTTGCGAAAATCATGTCGCTGATGGCTTATGTTGAGTTGAAATCAATGCACTTGAGAGTGATAATGATGAGGATGATTTAATTTCTATGATTCCTCAAAATTCAGAAAATGAGCAACATTCTAATGAATCATGTGCTGATGACGAAACAATGCATACATCAGAAGAAAATCCAAGTTTCACACTACCCATAACTGATAAAAATATTCATGCTTTTACTCATAGTATAATAATTAAAGNTTATTGAATGTAATATATATAATCAGGCGTCACACTCGTGACTGGCGCCTTTTCTAATAATAAATTAAGCCTTGTTATATTTTTGCCTTGTTAAATGATCGAGTAAGTTATTTCGACACCCCGTTTATTCCGTTTACAGCAGCGCAAGATTTCGCCGGATCTTTCGTCTGCATCCCGAGGGCGAACGGTTACATTGACGCCCAACGTGTGTGTCACCGCGCGGGAAGATTATTATATAATCGCAGTTACATTGTTACTGCGCGAAGATTATTGAAATAATCGCGGGAAACATTGGTCGCGGTCGAGTCGAGAGAGAGTAAAAGAGCATAAATATATCTAGTGTTGTAGAGTTGCGACCTTGTCTGGATGTACATGGTACGTTGCAGGAAGGCTACAGGTCTTTGGAGCTGTATACGTGCATGGCTGTGAAATTGTATTGTTGTGGTTGGCGTGTCACTCGTGGAGTGGACCAACTAAGTCGGGTATAGTTTTTTTCGGTGTCTGAAAGCCTCGGCGCGATTCAGGAGTATTACGATACGCAATTTTTCTTGTAAAATTGTTCATATATATGTTGCTCAGCGGTAATTGAGAGTGTAATTTGGCGCGATTTTCTTTGCAAAGTTCGTTACAAATTGGAAATATTGTTGCTCAGCGGGAAACTGAGAGAATAAATTGGCGCGATTTTGTAAAGTACGTTGCTAATTGAGAGCTGAGAGTTCAAAACATTGAAGCGGTGTCTGTTGACAATTCGAGTCGTGCCTAAATTTGTAAAAACGTAAATATACGAATGCGAGGCGAACCGATGTCGAGAGCCGATTTATAATAATAGTAATTTTGAAATAAGTTAACATCAAATAAGATTCTGCTTCATCAACCATCGTCATACCTCATGAGATGATTCATGACACCCGTTCATAAATTAATTGTTGTTATGCTCAATTAATAGTAAGAAAATTTGTTGGTTTATGAAAAGTAATTTGGCCTGATTTTTCTCTGTGCGTGTACGCGTTTAAACTCAAGTATCGCTTGTCGTCTGCGGTGACAGAGGCAGCGAAAGTGTGTGGCTCAGATCAAAACAATAACATTGTGTGTAGTATAGAAGCGCGAACGCGTCGTGTAGAGCGAGTGAAACGGAGTCGAGGCGAAGTTAGGCAACACACGTGAGCAAATTGAGTGGGGTGTATCAGGGTGTGTATGAGCGAGTGGTTGTATGAGTGAGTAATAGGAGAGGGTACTAGCAGACATGAAGGTGAGCGGCGTCTTAGACTCTTCGGTGTCGCAGATATTGGGCCGAATCGATTGGACAGTGATAGCAGAAAACGACGCGGTAGAAATAATACGATGCACTATCGCGGGCGCGTCGGAAGCGAGCGTGCGAAGTAGTTGCATGATGAATGGATTGAATGTTGATGACGAGGTAGATAGGTTGCGAGATCGGTTGATGCGATTTGAAATTCGTGTGCGATTCGGTAACGATAAAGCAATGTGGGATCCGTCGCGAGATATGGCGTCGCAAATGTCGCCTGATGCGGTGATAGGTAATAATCAGGCCGCTGTTGATGCAACGCCATTGGCATCATCGCCAAGTAGATTAGGAAATAATTTTAAACAGAGGCGTAATATGCATAATATGTCGGAGAGTAGCAGCCTGATGAATACGGCAATAGACGGAAATGATGAACGTGGACGCCGCATCGCAGAGGATGAGTTAGCCGAATCGGAAGCGCCGAATGATCGTGATGTGCGTCGCAGTGGTCATCACACGAGTGGGAGTAGTAATGAGGTACAGAGTGAGCCGTTGGATCTTTTCAGTAACGGTGGGAGTAGTCCGGCTAGGATACCGGAAGATCGAGATCGTCTGATGCGTGGCGTGCTCGAGGAAGATGATAGACGCATAGACCTACAGCGTGATTTCGAGCAGGAGCACGTAACAGGTGTTACGTCGACGATGCGTAGAGTAGCATTTGTGAATGAATCAAGTACGGCGAATCGAAACGATGCGAATCGTGCGACATTAGGCGAATTCGGCGGGGCGACTCCAGCAGCTTTTGTGACAGCGCAATCTCAGATGTATCAGAGCGAAATATTAGGCGCGGGCCATAACAATATTAGAAGAGGCTCAGGTGTGTATGAGGCCGGCGATGCAACGGGAAGCCGCGACGAAATGCGTGAAGGCCGTGGCCTAGGTACAGGCATGGTAACGGGGTTTCGTGGACGGGTAAATAGTCGCGAACCGCAAGGAAGCACGTATGGTCGTGGAGGCTTACGCGAACGCGGCGGTAGTTTGACGAGATATGAAAACTCGCGATACGGCCCGCACGTGGAAGGTTGGTCGTCGATGCCGAATGGTATGGGCGGTGAACGCCGAAACACTATGAGTAATTTTGCGTGGAATGGCAGCGTAGGATTAAATTCCACATTAGCGAGAGAGAAAAACACGTGCGAATTGTATAGACAATGGGGCCTAATATTTCGAGATTCAGGCAAGAACAATCCGGAAATGTTTATCACGAGATTATTGACGTGTGCCGGAAGATATCAGTTGTCGTTGGACGATATTTGTAGAACTTTGCCAGCGGTTCTGGATATGGAAGTGTGTGCGTGGCTGGAGCGAGAGGAGAAAGATTGGAATACGCTTGAAGATATGGCGGATGCTTTTAGACTGCAGTATTGCGATGAAGGTACGCAGCAGTGTTTATGGCAAGAAATAGAGGCCAGAACGCAAGGTCCGAAAGAAGAAATCTCGGTATTTCTTTTAAAAATAAGGATGCTTCTCGACCAGCTGAAGCCACCATTGAGTACGCGAGAACAGATTGACAGAGCGTATATGAACTTGCATCCAAGTTATAGGAGAGCGTTTAGTCGCGAACAATGCGTAAATTTTTGCGAGTTCCAAAAATTAGGCAAACTTGAAGAGCTGAAACGCAGACAAGAACTTGCGTATCGCGAGCCACCGAGTTATGGTGACGTGTTATTTAAAAATGCAGCGTACGTCGAACCAGAGAGTAGTGATTCAACTTTGATATGATGCGTAGTAACATCTAGCCGAAAGACAGGTACTGTGAGAGATAATGTGAATAAGGCAGAATGTTGTAGATGTGGCATAGAGACGAGTGGTAGTTTTTCAATGTGCAATTCATGTTACACAAAGCGTAAACGTGATAAAGAGAAGAAAAGAGCTATGTTTGCTGGGGATACTCATTAAAGAGTCGTAGTATGAAGATAGGCCGAAAAATAGCGTAGCATCTTGTGGTCAGTAATTACAGATGACGTTATCGGGCCTAAGCCCTCTTTTCAGGGAGGGGTGGGATACGTAATCGTATTCATTGATAGAACTTCAAGTAATGAAAGTAGTAACAGGTGTGAATGATGATTCAGATGAATATTGTGACAGAGTGAATTGTCAATTGCAGTCGAGTATTTCTGGTCGTGTACCGAACTTATTTTTTTTTATTATTTGGCTCGTAATTGAATTTTTTTGTGAAGTTTGTTAGTTGATAGTTTTGTGTAATTAACTTTTCATTGCGGGTATCGAGTTAAGTAGTTGCGGTACTCACTTGTAGACCATGTAGCGTTATGGCTAGTCAGTTAATTATTCAATTTTTGTATTATTTATTTGGTAGTGAGAAACGCAGAGCGTAGGTATGAGTGCGAGGACTTGCCGTACTCAAGGTTGGTTGCGCAGCAGTAGTGCTGGTTACTTTATTTACGTATTTGACGTGTAGTTATTGGGCCAAATGAGTCGTGTTTTTTTATCGATCGTCGCAGAGAGGGAAAGTAATCAGGTAATAAAGCCACAGTAGTTTGTTTTAAGATTCTGTGAATCAAAAGCCAAATGAGCAGAGAACTAAGTGTTCTGTATTAAATTGTAGTTGATAAATATAAATTTTATTTCGTTTATTTTTTTTATGAATATGTGTCATTGTGTCATTTCAATTCATCCACGTATCATATTCATCTATCGTCANTTATAGTAACAGTAATTAGTCAAGATAGTAAAACACATAATGAATATCTTCAAGGTATAGCCAAAATTACTGAGCATTATCATTACATGCATTTTTTTGTGAATATATCAGAATTAGAAAATACATATGATACAATTTTATCAGCATATGCAACATTAGCTAAAGACCCTTCATTAAAAAATTGTAGTGTTTTAAAACAAGTAAAAATTCTTTGTTCAGCAATAGAACAAGATTTGAAACAAATTTTACCCGAAAAGCCTGAAAGAACAAAGAGAGGGTTAATTAATGGATTGGGCTCAGTAATAAAATTTATTTTTGTAAATCCAGATGCTGATGATTTAGAACGCATAAATAATCAAATTGATCTTTTAGAAAATCAACGTTTAAGAGAAACTAAAGCGTTGAATGAATCAATAATTATTATCAATGAAATAAGTAAAAATATGAATCAAAATTCAGACATTATTAGTAATAACATTCAACATGCATTGAAAGAGCATTCACAAAAAGTTGGATCATTTGATACATTGATAACATTAATTTCACAAGAATTTAGTTTTTTAAATTTGCTTGGGAAAATTAAAAGATCTTTCAATTTCAATGATGATATTTTCGATCTTGAAATTTTGACTTATGATCAATTATCTTATATGAGAAAAATATTAACAAATATTTATTCATCAAAACAACTTATTTTACATTATCACAATTTATTAGATTTTAAATTTGCTAAAGGATCAATTGTTGTAACACGAAATTCCATTATATATACAATAAAAATTCCTATCCTAAATCCAATAACATTCAAATTATATCAAAGACTTGCAATAGTTAATGATCTTAATCAAACTGAAATATTAACTTATCAATGGAAATTGTACGGATCATTATTGAAACTGTATTCCAAAAGATGTCAGATAATATTTGATGATAACTATTTATGTGATAAAATCACAGAAGATCAAGTAAAACCAGTAATTATTACAGTAAATACACCGATTGTCTTGGCTTATGTAGTAACTTCAAATGTTACTTTAGTTTCAACCAATTATTATATATGGATTGAAATTAGTGCAGATAATAAAACTTTTTTTAAAGGAACATCTTATTTTTATGGAAATAATATTTTAGTTCAAGGTCATCCTATAAACCAATATATAGGAGAAATCAGTACTTCAGAGATCCAACCATTCATCATTCATAATCATGAATTGAAATTTGAACAAATGAAAACAATAATTATACCAACAATGAGAACAATAACATTTGACGAGGAAGATTATTCGACATCACTTCTTATTAGTATTATAATTGGTTTATCCATTATTGTTTTGGGAGTAATATTGATTTTATCAATTATGGTATTCAGAAGAAAATCATTAAATAAAAATACAACACCATCAGGAAATCCAAAGGATTTATCTAATGACGAGGGCGTCATTGATCTACGGCCCGGAGGAGTTATATAATAAT